>NW_004440426.1:835316-857545 GCF_000330505.1 Entamoeba invadens IP1
GGCTCTTCCCGTGTCGACCAACACGATGTGTATAATCGCTCGAAGTTGTTTGGTGAGTCGTAGTTAATAACGTTGTCAACGGATTCTATGTCGATTCCTCTTGACAATACACTTGTTGCCACTAACACAGTCACGTTCCCTTTTTTGAAGGTTTCAAGTGCCTTTGTTCTCTCGTCTTGTCTCATCCCTCCGTGTATCCCACATGCCTTAACCTTTTTTTCCTCCAAGTAAGCAACAACCTCATCAACCGAAGTCTTTTTGTTTGCAAAGACAATGACTTTTCCAACGATAGTCTCGACCAATTTAAGTAATGATACCCCTTTCTTTTCTTCTTCGACCCACATAACCCGTTGCCTTACTTTATCTGCAACACCCTTTCGCCCTACAGATATTTTAATTCCTCTTCTGATGTACTCTCCAGTCAGTTTCTCAAGGTTTGCTGGCATAGTTGCAGAAAACATGAGTGTCGTTCGCTTCTCCGGTTTCCCATTTAAACTGTTTAATTCATCCCTTTTCATCTCTTCGTCACTCCCACTCTTGAGCGGAGGCATCTCGTTAAAAATCTCTCGGACTTGCACATCAAGACCCATGTCAATCATCTTATCTGCCTCGTCTAATACGCAGTAATAACACTGTCCTAATACTAGGTACATTTGTCTGAGTAAGTCCCTTATTCTTCCGGGCGCACCAACTAACACCTCGACGCCCTCTTCTATCGCTTTGATTTGCTCGTCAATCTCCTCCCCACCAATACAACACAACACCCGTATTTTTAACCCCTCACTGAACTTCTTTATTTCGTCGTCAATTTGTTTTGCTAATTCACGCGTTGGTGCTAAAACCAATCCGTAAGGCCCCCTACACGCAGTTTCGCGTGTGAGTCTTGGCAGCTTCGATATGAAAGACACAAGAGGAATGACATAGGCCGCCGTTTTACCCGTTCCAGTCTCTGCCAAACCAATGATGTCTCTCATGTTTAACGCAATTGGTATCGTCGCGGCTTGCACGGGAGTTGGTTCGCTGTAATTCAACTTCGAGAGTGTGGCTTGTATTTCCGGGAGGAAAGTGACATCGCTCCACTTTCGGAGAGGCCGCACGACCTCGCCTCCACTCACTGAAAGAGAGATATTTTCTCTGACAATACGCCAGTCATTTTCTGTCATTTCCTCGAGGCTTTTTGTAATGATGTTCATTTCATTGTCAGTGTGGGTTGAGCTTCGGGAACTCTTTTTCGACTTTGGCATGTGACCCACAAAATCACCTCCAAATGTACCTCTTCCGAACAAGGGCGTGTATGATATTGGTGTGTTGTACATTTCATTTGGATCGTTTGTGGTGTCGTCCTCCGGTTTTACTGTCAGCAACTCCCGAAGACTTGGAATTTTGAATTTTTCACTTGGTTTTTGAAGCTTCTTCAATGGTTTTATTCCGCCTCGATATTGTTGGATAATCTCCGCTTGTTCTTCTTTAGTTAAAGTATTATTAAAATCCTTAGAAGTCATCGGGACTTTCGAAGGTAAAGATTCAAAAGACTTTTCTCGCTTTGGTGGTGGGGAAGGTTTCTCTCTTTCCGTCTTAGGTATATAAGTCAACTCTTCATCACTCATTGAGATTATGGATTATTAATTCATTGAGTTTTTTAAAACTATATTATAATTATATTTTATTATTTTTTTTATTAATATTATTAAATTAATAAATAACAAATTTTAATATAAAACTATAAAATAAATATAATATTATAAACTCTACAATAATATTATTAATAAATAAATTATTATATATATATATAATAACAAATATTAAAAATTATATTAAAAATTATATTAAAAACAAATTCAATACATTTTAAGTCTTGTGGACTACATTAACTTCATCCCATTGATAGAACACTTATAAGGCTCGAAGAACTAATATTCTATCACAGATAACTTTCTCTCCGGTAGTTCTTCCCGTTAATGGATTAGACAGATTGGCTGGTACATTATAATAATTCTTCAGACAGACGTTAAAATTGACATCGCCATTGTGTTCGATCCAAAAGGCCGAGAAGCACGAGATAAACATCTTTTTGTTGTTTGCATAGATCGAAACGGACTTTTCTGCACCGAGACTTTTGCGGTCATAAAAGCGCGCCTCGTCCCACTGATTTTTCATCCCAAACAAGAAGAATCTTTTTGACGACGAATTGATTTGTTCGACGTTTGCCTTTGTTTCTATAGCGTCTTCGTGGTAGAACCCAAAGACGTCATTTTGTTGAGAGATGAATATGAAGACGAGTTTTTGATATCCTGCGACTCTACTAATGAATTCTCTGGCGTCCTCCGTTGCCAGTTGACTGTTAAACAGCGTCTCAAATCTCTCATTGTTTGTTTTGAAAAGCAATTGTTTCAGAAACTGCTCTTGTCTGTTAAAAAAGAACTCGTCGACATCCTCGGCGGGGTTTTTATACTTTGGAGTGACGGGTTTCATTTTTGAGAATGGGGTGATGCCCTTTGTTTTTGACTTTTTAATGCTTTGATGGAGTGACTCTAAGATGGTGACATCAGAAGAAGACCTGAGCAACTTCGGGAAAGAGTGTGGCGTTTTGCTCTTGCGAGTGACTGTGATCTCATACTTCTCTGGTTCAATAGTGTAAAGTTCATCAGATGGTTGAAGTGTAGTGCAGTCGATGCTTTGGAAAGTGGATTTTGGTGTTGTACGAACAGATGTTGAAGTGGATGATCCCATGTATGATTAAACAGTGAAAAGAAGCTATTTATTGATGAGTTTGACAAACCAAAGAGAATTTGTTTGATCTCTTGTGGTGTTTTGATCAACAAATTGTCATGCAATTCTATTATTATGTAATAGCTTGTATATCATTGTTTCTAGAATTTGTCCAGCACTGGTTGACGGATTCGTTGCTTTTTTCTCATTTTTTCAACTTAAAGTTTCTGTTTCATTCCGTAAACAACAATCTTTGCATTTTTGTTGTTTATGATCGAAATATAGTAAAATTTACTATATAATATACCATTTGAAACAGAATTATTTGGTTTGTTTAAAAGTCACAAAATAGATTCTCTTAACTACCATTTTATTTTTTAAAATGTGTTTTATTTACGTCTTTTTTATCATTTTTAATGGGTCAATTGTATAAACGATAATTAAAACGACAACATGTTGTTTAATTCTTGTTATTAAAACAATTACCAAATATATAACGTTTTCGTATTTTGGCAATTTAAAGCCAATAATTCCAAAATAACTAAACAATAGTATTTGAAACTATAATAATATCATTAGTTACAATATTTATTAACAATAGAATAAAAATGGTAATGATAAAAAAATATTTCGGCAAATATTAAAAAGATATAAACAAAAAATGAATGCCACAGAATAATTGCGAGTTTTATTAACACGACTAAATGAATTTGACTTTTTAATTATTTATTAGATTAAAAAAAATAATTTACACAGGTTACCATAACCAAATAACGGGATATAAAAATAACACTCCATTTTTTAAAATAAAATATTTGAATGAAAAAATTCGTGTTTTAGAAATTAAAACAATAAAGAAAATAGCGATTGAAGCAATTTAAATGGCCAAACAACCATTTCTTATTGCTATTCAACGTTTATTTAAAGGTGATAATTTTTGTAGTTTTAGTCATTTAATAAATTAATAATGTATAGTTGTTTTTATAAACAAAAAAGCTATAATTTATTACTATTATAGTTAAAACCAATTATTATTATAACAAATAATATTAATCTATAAATACTTAAATATTAATAAATATTAATAAATAAATGGAGAAATGCATTCGAACAGTCCAAAAAGCGAAATTTGAAGTGAATCGCTTTAAATTTGTTGGTGGAGTTTTTTGTTATAAAAAACAACTAAAGTCTGTCTAAAAACGTTGTCCGCTTGTAAAACGTTGTCCATTTGACAAAATTTTACACAAAATAAGTTGAAAAATTTGGGAATTAGGTAAAAACGATCAAATCCCGGTAAAAATTATGAAACAATGTTTTGGGAATGTTTCGAATTGTTTCCCGAAATATTCCAGTTTTGATGGTCCAAAAACACCTGGACAACGTTGGAGAGCGGACAACGTTTCCAGACCGACTATATAGGAGTTGTTTAATAGTAGTTAATAATACTTTAGAACTATAGTGATTTATGAAGGAAACAAATAACATACAAATCAATGCAAAGCGAAATCGCCTTGGAAATGGAGTTTGTTATTTGGTACACACGTTTCCATCATCTTTGATAAAGTTATAACTTTAAACCCCTTCATTTCCAAGTAGATGAGCATTTCTTCAACATAGTCCAAATTATCTTTTAAGTCATGGCATATGATGATATCCCCACTTTTGATTCTTCCTGTGAGTGCAAAGAGGTTGTACTGTGTTTTTCTGATTTGGAAATCGAAGGAGTGAGTATTCCCCATGACAAGGGTATACCCCAATTTACCGACGATGTCATACATTTGATTTGTGGGAAAGAAGGACCCGGGTCTAAACCATTTGTATTTGTTGTTCCTCCAAAGCTTTAACCGCTCGATATAACCATGAGTCTTAAAGAATTGTTTGTTGAATAGATTTCGTGTTAATTGAAAGGAAGCGTCTTGGTTATACATGTGATTGCCAACTTCATTTCCATTCTTTAAAAGTTTCTCAAGTGTGGGACTTAAGACCGTGTCATTGATGTAATTCTCAAGTTTGTTGCCAAGCATGAAAAACGTGGCGGAGGCGTCATGGCGGTACAAAGTGTCTAACATGTTGTTTGTGGAACTACTTGGTGCGTCGTCGAAAGTGAGACCGACAGCGTTGTATTGACAGTCATGAAAGTTGACGAGTGCATCTGGTTGAAGATAATATAACAGAGACATCAGCCAAGATAATTGAAAAAAAGCAGAAAGACCAATGACTGCTACAATAAAGAGGAAGATCAAAATTGCGACTAACACACTCGATAAAACAACACGAAGAAACATGTTAATTTTGTAGTTTATTCGATGAATTACTTTTGTACCCATTCGCCTTGTTTGCAACTCTCTATTTTTATTTAACATTCGAATCATTTATTATAGTATAGAAAACATTGTTACAATTTTTGGATTTGTTTTCAATCTTTTTAACGACAATTTGTGAGAAAAAAAACAGGGGCTCATTGTATCGAGTTTATTTTTACTTAAAAAACCACCACCCTTCAATCCATTTTTTTTTGTCAATGAAATCAAAGATTTTTGCTTTTTCGATATAAAATCTATAATCATTAATTTTATTATAACACATCACAAATTGTGTTTAATTAGATGGTTTAATTAATTTTATTATTGTGGAAATTATAATAAGTTTGAAACTAAAAATAATTTTATTATTTTTTTTGTAATTTTATAGATCGTTTACATTCTTCTCAATAGTATACACGTATTATTTTTTTTAATTGATTCTTTAATTTTCGGTTCAATAATATCAATTTTGTATTATTATATTAATAATAATTATTTTATTCACAACAATATTTTTAAATATATTTAACTTTATTTTTAATGATCTAATTTGTGGTGATTTTGTTAATTAATTTATAATTTCATTAAATATCATTGTTTTTTTACAAGAATTTAATTATATTCTAAAAAACTATAAACTAAGAGTTTTCAAAAATTATAAATGAAATAAAAAACATTTTTTTAATAATGTTATACTTTTTAATAAAAAGTTTTTATTATAAATTTAATATTAAATATAATAAAAATATTTATAATATAGTAATGTATAATAAAATCAATTAATAATAAATAGTAATAAATTATCACACAATTCTTTTAGTCGGCGATGATGGTACACTCGAGTTTATTAGAACCTTTTGAGAATGAATTTTGGCTGAATACCTGTTGAGGGATTTCCAATTGAGTGAATTCTTCATTGAAGAATTTATGTTTTTGATCCTCATCCTCTTCGCGATGTTTTTCGACCTTTTCAAATTTCTCTATTTTGCTACTTTTTCGAGTTTTTGGTGCTTTGACGTCTTTCTCTGCTTTTTGCGCTTTAACTTTCTCCTTCTCGAGTTTCTCTTTCATTTTCAAATTTTTAATATTTTGTCTGACGACCTTTGACATATCGAGTTGAGTCTCTCCGATGGTACTCAAATTGTTTCTGACGAAGTCCAGTTGAGAGAAACACCAATTCAGATGAGTTTCATTCTCTTCGTGAGTTATTTCAAAAAGAGCCGTAGTGACCTTTTCAAGAAGTCCAAATAAGTTAAATACTTCATCTGAGCAGAATTCAAGGGCTTGTGTGATGAAGACGTTCTCTGCTTTTTGGTTAAAGCAAGTTATTAAGAACGTGTTGAACTCTTTGAATAAGTTAAAGATGTCTTCGTCGAGTAGATTTAACATTTCTCTGTTATTCAAATGGTCTGGGAATGTCGTCCCAGTGACAAATTGAAACCTTCCATCAAAGCAATTGTACTTCTTATGAAACTGTAAGTCCTTATCCACCACATTAGAGTACATTTCTCCCCATGTCATCAATTTAGAATAGTCTGGTTGGAATGGTTCGATACCTTTAGAGTAGACCAATAAAGGGATTTGGCCGTATATTGATGTGACGCCATTTTTCGACAAATGATGATATAAAAGAAGTGCTTTAAAGGAACTAATAGTGTGCTTGTTCTTCACTTGAGAGTGTATTTTCTTCGTGATAGTAAGCGATCCTCCTTTCAGCGCTCGTTTTAAAAAGTAGTCCAACTGTTTCTCGTTGGGAGGAAAGAGGGATTCAAAGTACTCGACTAGTGAGAGTTGGAGCTTGATATAATTCATTCAAACTGGTTTTTTTCGATTGGACAACACTCTTTTCTACATGAACAATCTCGTTTTGCTTCATCTCTTCTTAGAAGTGCTTTTTTAACAAAAGTCTCCAACACATTGGAAGTATTCCGTCACTCTTGTGACTTCCTAAAAACGGGAAATTAGCTTTTCATTGGAGGATTTTATTTGGCATTTTTTACTCATTATTACATTGTAATTTCCTCACCGTTCATTCCAGTGTGGTTTTCTAGAAAAAAATGAGAGAGATGATGATTTTGCCGTTTTTTATTTTTTTTATAAATTGTTTATAATTCATTTGTTCTTGATAATTTTGATTGTTTTTTATGGGGTATTTTCCCCATAAATAAATGGATTGTGTAGTGTTTTTTTATATCTTATGATCGTATCAGTTTTTCAATAAAAAGATATGACAATAAAATTATACTATTTTTCAGGAAAAAAACAACCATTAAATAACAATTATATTTTTTCTTTTTTGTTAATTCTTGTATAGTATAAATATAATAATAAAATTATGCAAAATTCTATTTTTTTCTTTACATGGTTTGAATTTACCCCAATTGTATTTGTGTTATTAAAAACATTTTGAAACCAGAATAAAATATTATAGTTCTAATTTAATTATACAAATAGTAAAAATGAACCAAAACCAAACAAATAGTAAATTGAATAATAAAAGAACTAAAAACATGCATGCGCAGACTTGAGCTTACACATCCTTGTCGCACGTCCATGCAGTCACCCGTATGAATGCTCCGCTATTAAGCTTAAAAGCTTTATTTGACTCCGAGAAAGTCTGATAGAACTTTTCTATAATTTTGAATGAGTTGTTTGTCAAATAAAATGCGTCTTTGACTTCAAAGAGATTGTCGTCGTTACCAAACATAGCGCCGGTCTTCACACCGTCGACTTGTTTGTAGACGTAAGTCTCGTTACAAGTCTCTTCAAAGACAAACGCTTTTTGATCTTCGCACAGGACCTTTCTGTCTGCGGGAAGGCTTTTGTGGTAACTTCCGAAAACAAAGAAGAGAGTTTCTACAAAGAGGACAACATCAGATTTTCCTCCAAGTGCTTTAAAGAAGTCTTTGTTGATGTTGTTGGTCTTTTGCGAGTCGAAAATTTTTGTCTTCAGTCGTTTTGAAATTGCTTTAGAAATTGTTTTTGCCATTGGAGTGGATGCCTCGACAGTGGGCACTAAAGCCTCTATAGTTGGCGATCCTGTTAAACAAGGACTGTCGATCATATCCATACTCTTGTATTTGTCATGATCACACAAACAACGTCTTTCTTTTCTTTGAGGTTTTCGAGGTGATTTGATTGGTGTCACTGTAACATCGGGAAGTGCATCTAAAATAGTTTCCTTAATTAAATTCACTTGTTGTGCCTTTTGTTGCACAAGTTGGATTTCTTTGTGATGGACTTCTGAATCGTTTTGGAGTGGGGGTAGGTTGGTGTAAATGTACTCTTGAATATTTCTAAAGTCTTTGCGGAGCGACTGGAGTTCGGTAAATATCTGTGATAATGTAACTTCAGACGTCATCTTATTTTGTGTGATTTTCAGAGCGCTTTTATTGGTGTGGTGAAGATCTTTACCAATTTGCTATTTTTTTGATAAAATAATATCTTAGATAATTTTATACACAAGAAAGAATTTAATCATGTAAGATGTAATAAAAGGAAAATCAAGAGAGCAAGTCAAAAGTTGGGGGTGAAAAATATGAAAAGGATTGTTCTAACTATAAATTTAGTATAATTATACAATTAATTTCAGTTAAAAACAGAGTTGATGAAAATAGAAAAACAATCATCAAATTTGTTAAACAAGCACCACGTGTCTTTATTTTACATGAGTTTTTTTTTTATTGGTGCAATATAGTTCGTTTTTTATTTTAATTTTTAGCTTCTTAAAAATATTTTTTATGGTTTTACAGAAAAATTAAAACAGTTTTACCAAAAAATGTTTTTTCATTATAAAATGTTTTATTTTATACTATACATTTTGATTAATTATTTTATATCAGTCATATTATATCTATATATCATTATTAACTATATAATATAGTTAATATTGATTAATAAAACAATAATTACTTATAATTAACAAAAATAAATCTTGAAATTAAAAATATTAGATTCAATTTATATTTAATAAATAAATAATATTTTTCTATTTATTTAACATTAATTTTTTTTAACAAAACTATACTATGTGTGTTATAAAACAAATATTAATAATATAATAATTATACTAATAAATCAATTTAAGGAACAAATCACTTAATTTTCCTTCAAACTATTTTGTATTATAAATAACTATACATCTAATGTACAAGTGTTAAATAGTTATAACTACTCAACTGTAAAAGAACACATGGAACCGGTTTGGGGGATATTATTTGGACTTGAAGAAGGTACCCCAACGATTTCTCTACGGCGCCAAGAAGAGGTGATCGGACGGTCGATAATAAGTGAGTCTGAAGTATTAATATCAAGCCGTCACTTCAAAATAATCAAGCGAGACATTAGTGGTGAAAACACATATGTTCTGATAGACACTTCTTCCAATGGAACGTTTCTGAATGATATGGACAAGCGACTTCCCAAAAATGAGGAGATCATTATCACGAGTTTTGACGTCATTTTTCTCTTACGACTTGCAAATCTAAAAACAGGGGAACAGCATCTTCGTTCATTTGTATTTGTCGATCGACAGACGTACATGGAGACTAAAGAGATCTTCAAAGAGTACATTATTGGTCGTCTCCTTGGTATTGGGTGTTTTGGGAAGGTGTTTGTGGCGACCACCAAACAGGACAAAACGTCATTTGCGCTCAAGGTGATGAAAAAGACGTCGGACAAATTGAAGGAAAAGTCCAAACAAGAGTACGACCTGATGCGCACGGTGTCGCACCCTAATATCGTCGAAGTGAAATCCCTTCACATGTACACCGACTTCATTTTCTTAGTCATGGAATTGATCACCGATGGGTGTCTCTTTGATTATGTCTATCGCCACGTCTTGGAAGTGGACGAAATTCGGACGATCATCACAGACGTCTTGAAAGCTCTTCTGTTTCTTCACGACAACAAAATAGTCCACCGCGATGTCAAAATGGAGAATGTGTTATTAGTGTTCTCCGACAACCCCATTGACCCTTCCAAAAAGAAGATCACGTCGAAATTAACTGACTTTGGTCTGGGAAGATTTGTGGGGGACGACTTTAAGGCAAGCACATTATGTGGGACACATAATTATATACCACCAGAGATATACAAAGGCGCAGTGGTCAAGCAAAAGATGACAAAGCAAATCGAACAACTCAATTTGGAGGAATGTAAGAAGAAGAAAGTGACTGACGCGATGGACAAGAAAATCCGGTACGATGCGGGAGAGGCTGATGTGTGGTCTTGTGGTGTGATGCTCTACGAGATGACGCTTCGGAAGAATCCGTTTGAGTCGATGGTCTCGAAAGACGAAAAGAGCGAATCGTCGGAGAGTAAATCGAAGCACGACAATCGAGCCGTGTCTTTCATCTTAAAGGGCGAGTTTTGTAAAGACGACCAATACACGAAAGTCGACGAGGAGTTACGAGACTTGATTGAACATATGTTAGTAGTCAATCCGGAGGAACGATTCACTGTTGCACAATGTTTGGAACACTCATTTATTCAAGGCCGGAAGCACCCAATGGACTCAACCAAATTGTAATTTTTATTCTTTTCAGTACACGAAGTGTTTCAACCACAAAAGATTAATGGGAGAGTCACTAAAACACCACTAAAACACAGTCACTGGTGTGTTGGTGTCGATGGAATAGAAGAACTGTTGTTTGTTTGTGCTGCGAAATTTCTGTTCATCTCATCCGCCATACGAACCTTTTCAACGAAGGACAAGGAAGCCATTGATGTTCCTCTATCTTTCCATCGACCTATTTGTAAGCGAATATTTATATATATTTATATAAGAAATGAACAAACGCGTCTTCGACCCGACTGTATTGAAAGTGTTGTATTTTGCTTGAATAAGATGCTTTGCTACTTCTGCTTTTTCTTTTAATGCACTCTTTGCTTGTTCTTCAAGTTTCTGCTTTTTGGCCTTTGCCGTCTCGATTTCTGTAGATATGGTCTCCGCCCATTTTGTCTTTTCTTCTGTTGAAATCATCGCGAAGATGTAATTGTTTTTGTTGTAGGTCAAACCAAGACACACGTCGACTTCAAATCCTTTCTTTTCAACGTCAGACTCCTTCACGTCATACATTTTCAAGTCACTCAGTTTGATGTCAATTTCATAACTCAGTTTGTCGCTCATTGTTTTTGTGAACACACCTTTCTCAACTACTTCACAGATCAGAAGAACATCATTGAATACAAGTAGTTCGACCATCTTCGATGACTTCTTTCGTATCTCAAACGCTTTTGCAACACCAACGATTTCTCGACTCCCGACACTCAACGTGAAGGTGTCGGGGACACCAACAAGTCGCTTCTGAAGTTCTTTCATCTTGTCAAGCATCTCTTTCTGTTTCTTCCCGTCGTTGACTTGGGAAGTGACCACTGAAATCACAGAGAGTGCTTTTTTAACGTCGTCGTGATCAGGGTGACATGCCGGAGTGCACTTAACCAAGTCTATCAAAAACAGTTTATACCTTGGTAGTCGTTGGATTGGAGTAATCAAAAAGGACGTCAACGACAACTTTCGGTACGCTTCTTTGATGTCTTTATTGTTCAATTGCTCTTGACACCACACGATAAAAGGCGCTTTTGATTTCTCCATGGGGATAATCGTGTCGTTGATGTAATTATAACTCATTGTGTACTCACTATATATCTTGAATACAGGACCCAACATACAAAACAAGTTTCCTATGAGGACGTTGGCGTAGTCATCGCATCGGATGTTCAACAACAGCTTCAAAAAGTTCTCATTCACAGAGAAGAGTGTTGTGAAATCACCAAAGATGTTTTTGATCTTGCCGCTTGGTATTAAGTCGGTCTTTTGTGAGGGTTTCAAGACGTATTCTATCAGCGTTCGCATCTGACTCACATACGTCTCCTCGGTGGTGATGATCTCACGTACAACTTTAGCACGCCGCTCCAACTGTCCTTTTATTCTTTTCTGTGCCATTTTCCTCGCCGCACGAGTTAAGACGGTAGCTGAGAAGTCCTTCAACATTTGTTCTTTGACTTTGTTCTGGAGACTTGGTTCCAATCGTGTTGATGCTTTATTCGAATTGATAAAATTGAGTGCGGACGTCTCTGTGGATATCATGAAAGACTGTGGCTTGGGCACTTTGTTATAAATTAAGTATGTCGCAAACATCTTTGAAGACCAATACCGGCAGTCCATTAAGTACTTGTAGTCAATAGTCTTTTTCGTATACACGTTTGCAGACATCATTTGCTTCGGCTGAGAGTTCCGAGGGCGTTTCTGTAATGCATCGGTGATGATCTTTTTCTGTTGTTCGGTCAAGTTCAAATCTCTTTCGCCTAAGTGGTTGAATAGAATCACCAAGTCGGAGACACTACTCGCCGCAACATCATCACGCGTCAGCTCTTCAACGACTTTATCGTACTCTGCGCCTGTAAAAAGGTTCATTAAAAACTTCGGAAGGTTGTCGCTGTCAGCCATCGCACACTATTTGATTTTCAAAGTTTCAATCTTCTTAGACAGAAGAGAGAGAATACAATTCAATCACAAGAATAAAGTCATCAAAGCATTTTTCTTTTCTATTTTGGTTCTATAACAACCAATCAATCGGGAAATTTTATTGTAAAACCAATCCTTTTTAATTTCTCACAATTATAAAGTCGAACTAGAATCTCGTTTTGTTGAAATGGTATTAAGTGTAGTTTATTTACTATATATTTTAGTTTATTAGAAACTGGAATTGGTTGTTTTGATATAGTTGCTTCCAAAAGATTTTTGTTGTGTTTTATAAATTAAAAATCCAAACTGAAATTAACTAAAATTTGTAGTGGTATTTAGTAATATTTATTATAATTTAATTATATAATAATAATTTCAATAATTATATTATATTATATTATTAATAAAATTAGTATTATTTGATTTCCGATAAAAATAATTAGTTTAAAGAACTTCGAAAGAAGTGTAAATTTACATGTAAAAATAAATTATTATTTTCAAGTAATTTATATCGGAATACAAATGACAGTATAATACATCAATTTATCTCACACTTTTCAAGCATCTTGTCGCACCCAAAGAAACAGTTTTTACCGAAGGTGAGTAGTGGGAGAGTTTTGCTGACCATTTTACCATTAATAGTACCGAGTTGAATATCTTCATCGAATAGTTTCGAGTTATTATAATTATACTTTCGAACTTTAATACTCGAAAATAGAGTACACCACTTAAAAGAATTTTTACCAATTGAAAGGAGTGTGCTTGGTACAATGACTTCTTCAAGACTGTAACAATATCCGAAGCACAAAAAACCGATTCTATTTGCTCTCTTTGGCAACACGATTCTTCGCAATGAGGAACATTCATAGAAACACCCGTCACAGATATTTGTGACACTCTCACTTATAGTCACTTCACTGAGTGACGTACATCCAAAAAAACAATAATCCCCTATAGTATTGAGACTACTTAATAATTCCAACTTTTGTAACTGTATTGTCCGACCAAAGCAGTGGTCTTGTAACACTTTTATTTGTTTTGGTATGACCACAGTATCATCGATATCAATTTTTGGATATTCAGTCAACGCCTTCCCATTAATTTGAAGGGCTTTCAGAGGAAGGACAAATGAGATCAGTTTTGTCTCTCCATAAAAAATGCGATCGTTGTAGACAAAGATGTCGCCTTTGATTTCAATGTCTAGCTTCTTCAAGTTAGAACACTCGGATAGATAGAAAAACCCAAAGTGCACAATTTTCGATGGAATTGTGAAGCTTTCCAATTTCTCACACTTTTTAAAGCAACTTGTCCCTATGTGAGTCAAATTGTGAGGAAGACTAATTTGCACTAACTCGCTACAGTCTTTGAAACAGTAATTGCCTAGAGAGCACACATTCGTCTGGAAGGCGATCTGTTGCAGAGGCAGCCCTTCAAAGCAGTTATGTGAAATTTTTGTGACAGTCGATGGTACAACGACTTTGTTACTTGTGAATTGAAATAAACACTCAAAAGGAATTTCATTCACTTTAAAACTGTTTGAAGGCACTGAAAGACTGAGAAGTACATTTTTGTTGACAAAACAGATTTTTGTGGAACACCTGAAAATGGTGTCTGAGTCTATTGCAAGCGAAGCAAGTGAAGTGCATTCTTCAAAGCAATTGTTGCCTATAGAAGTGACTGAAGAGGGAATACTAATGGTTTGAAGACAGTGGCATCCAGAGAAACAATGATCTCCAATGGCATTTACAGACTTTGGAATTGAAAGAAGTAAAAAAGTGTCCTGTGTCTTCTCTTTAAGTTTCTCTTCAAAACTGTCCATCACCCCCGCCTCGATTTTTTCAAAGTCTTCGTCGTAATCAAAAGTGTCAGAAAAACAATACTCATCGAGTTGGGTGACTTCATTTGGAATTTCGTTGCCAAAGGAAATTCGGTCTTTTTGCGTATATTTGATACTCTTATACTCAGCATTCTCAGACGCATTTGCTTTGAACTTTTTGTACTTCACTTGATACCAAAATATTCGTTTATAAATAGTGGAGTGTGTGAAAAGTTCATCTTCCTTTGAGTACACGTGGAGAGTCTCAATATGTGAGAAAAAAGGAAAGGTGTGTTTGTTCAGTCGAATAGGGTTGAAGTGGTACGTGTCGATTATTTCTCGAAACTTCTTGCACACCTGCACAAGAGAAACAAAGTCGCTGATAGTCACAAAGTACTTTGCAACAATCAAAAGACTATAGCTGTCAAGACAACTCATTTACTGTATGAGATGGGTAAATAAACATTTCCTTGTTTATAGAAACAATTTTTAATTAATTACAAACTAAAAATAAGTTACTATTTGGTTAGTTATCAAACCCCTAATCTATTTCTATTACAAAAAATTGTGTTTATAACAGCCTTTTTGAGGCTGTTTGTTTTCTAACTTGGTTAGTCACGATTTCGATTTTTAAATATAGGTATTTGCCAGTTGTTTTTTTATTTGAGACTTTCATATAGTTTTATTATTAATATAATATATTTTGAATGATACTATTCAACTACTTGTCAAAAATTATTTATAATATTTATTATAAGATTGATAATAAAATAATTATATATTTTTGACCAAAAGGATAAAATAACCTTTTAAATTACTTTTGGTGATCTATAAAAGTATTTTAATCATCATAAGATAAATTAATAGTATTTAGTAATAAATTGGAATTAAAATAAAAATGTGATTGTTGGGTAATGGTTAAGTTAATGTATTTTAAATTAAAAAAAGTTAGTTAAAAAAAACAACTTTTTATTGTCTTTGAGAGATTATTTCGATTTGTTATTGAATACAAGGCTGTTATTATATTGTTTTTAAATATATTTATATATCAAATTAGTTTATAAAACAATGTTTTTTTTTGTATAATAAAAATTATTAATAAAGTCAGTTCAGAAATATTATTAATCGATTATGATTGTTTTTTTTTTCTTTTTTACAACTCAATAATTACGTGCAAAAACAAAAAATAATAAATCAGATTGTCAACAATTCATTCCAAAAACAATAGAAGCGATATTTTTTACATCAACAAACATAACGATTTATTTGGTACTCAACGTTAACAAAAAAAATGTTGATATATTAAAAAACATGTTAACAAACACGCATTAAACGATCAAATATAAATTTGAATCAAACAACTAAAACTGAAAATATAAAACAACAAAAAGTAAACAAAAAAGATGTGTCGTGAGAGTCGCGGAATAAGAGTTATGAAGTTTTAAACATTTAGTTTATCAATTCATCAATTTTTGAAAAGACTTTTAACTTTCGTTTTAGTTTGTTAATAATAATTTCCCGTGATTTTGTTCAATTTATTACCAAATCAACTGTATTTATTCCCTTTTAGATGTTCGAAAATGATTGGTCTAACCTTATTTATGTATTGGTTGTGTTATTGGTTATTTAGTTTTCAAATAATTATATTAATTATATTATATTTGGGCTTATCTCTTCCCGTAAGTTGGGAACATTTTCATCTAAAACGACTGTATAAAAATTAATAACGTTTCTAGACTTTATTAAAAAGTATTATTCATATATCATTAAAAACCAATTAAAAAACTATATTATTAAATAATGAAAATAATTAACAAAAACAATAGTTTTTTTTTGATAAATAATGATTAAATATGGTTTGAATTATAGTATGATTTCTTAATTTTAGGTGGTTAAAGAGTGTTAACGTGATACTAAAATGATAAAATTATTTATTCCATAACTATTTTTTAGAATTAAACTATTATAAATGAAACATTCTTTTAAAAAAATATATTAATTGTTAATGGTATTATAATAATAATTATTATTATAATTTCAATAAAAAGATAAAAATTGAAATAATAAAAAATAACCATATCAATGGTTTAATTATATTTATTTTTGATAATAAATTATTAGAAATTAGTTATTCATCTTTAAATAAGTAAACAAAACAAAAGAGGAAATATAACGGAATAAATAAAAACACTATTTTATGTAATTTTTCTTAAAACCAACTCATGATATTCAAACTCTCTCCGATAAACAAGAAGAATAATTCAATAATTCCAATCATCAAATGAATTTATAAATCAGAATGAGTTTCGAGAATAGTACGTCATCGTCTTACTACTCCCGGTCTCAACGGAGTCACCGCAGTCATAATCAATTAACAACGACATCTTCCCGATCACCCAGTCGTGAACGAGCATCTGGGATGAGTGAGAGTGACAGTCAGTTTTTAGCCGATGACGTTGCTCGTTTGAATCAAAAATTACGAGGGATGTCTGTCCGTCAACCGACGACTGTATCTACAAAGATAAAAGTGATTCGAGAGTCCCTTCCTGCTTTCGAGCATCGTGAAGAGATCATCCAAAGTGTTCGACAGAATCAAGTTGTAATTATCTCAGGGGACACGGGGTGTGGGAAGTCCACACAAGTCCCTCAATTCATCTTTGAAGATGCTCTCGCCAACAATGAATATGTTAAAATTGCTTGCACGCAGCCTCGTAGAATAGCAGCGACAAGTTTAGCTGAACGAGTTTCAGAGGAAGTTGGGTGTTCGATCGGGACTGCGGTAGGGTATCAAATAGGGTTAGAGAAGATGGCGGACAAAGAAACAAATGTTCTCTACTTGACACCTGGGGTGTTACAAAACCAGTTAATGCGTCGTGATGGGCGCACGATGTACACGCATATAATAATAGATGAAGCACATGAGCGGGACATCGACACCGAGTTTTGTTTAATGTTAATACGGAAATTTGTGAGTAAAACTACGGTGCGACTGATTATTATGTCTGCGATGATGGACGTCGACTTGTTTCGCCTTCACTTCATGTTAGAGTCTGATCAGAACGTCCACTCCCCCATGCAATTTGTCTTATCCGATTTTAAAGACCAAGAAGAGCTGAAGATGTCCAACCCTGAAACATTGACGAAGCCACCCTTATTAAACATTGGAGGGAAAAGATACCCCGTCGACGAGTTTTACTTAGAAGACGTGTTAGAGAAGTGTGGGAAAACATTTGACTCTGCATATCCATTTGATCAAGAGCAATATGTTTTTAATACACTATACCCTGAATTGGATAAACGAACACTGGCACTTGGTGTTGAGTTGATTGCATTACTTGTCAAGTCCCAAGACCCAATCTGCATTTTAGTCTTCTTGCCAGGGATGGCGGAGATCGAGGAGATGCGCGCGCAGATCGAAAGTGAGCAACACATCACGCAGTCGAATTGTGTCATCAAAATGTTACACTCGACGATAAGTATGGTCGAGCAGAAGTCGATCTTCATCGAAGCGGATTATCACAGGATCATCTTATCGTCGAATATCGCGGAAAGCTCTATTACGGTGCCTGGCGTGAAAGTGGTGATCAACTTTGGGATGGAAAAAGTGATGCAATTTGATCCATTGATGAACATCGAAGCGTTGAAATTGTCGTGGATCTCAGGAGCAAGTGAGACGCAGCGAGTTGGTCGAGCCGGGAGAGTTTCTTCTGGTCAATGTTTCCATATGTATCCCCGTGAGTTTGCTCGTCATTTAGCACGATACTCGACACCGGAGATTCAGAGGACTTCATTAGAAACAATTATGTTGAAAGTCCTTGAAATGGGGGAAGGAAGAGACATCTTAGATTATGGGGTACAACCCCCTGCAACACGAAACATCGAAAGGTCTGTGGACAATTTATTGGTTGGAGGGTTTTGTGTGAAGTCTGCTGCGAATGACTCGAAAATAGTGATTGCGCCATTGGGGAAGTTTGCAGTGAAGTTGCCATTAGACTACCGGTTGTCGAAATTGGTCTTCTTTGGACTCTATTTTGGGATCTTCACGGAGTGCGCAAAGGCCGCCGCGTTATTTGGAACAGCAGATTGGTCGAGGAGAGACACGGCAGAGGCTCTTCATCGGAAAATGAATGTCGACAAGTTATATAGTGATGTCGTTGGAGCCCTCATTTTGAGTGATTCTAATAGACGAGAAGTGACTAATACTGTGACCGAACTTATTAGAAGAATTTTCATCGACCCCCGTGATAAAAAGTTGTATGATAAATACCCAATTAAATCACTTGATGGGGAGTATCGCATGCACTTAGCACTCTTTGCGGCATTTTACCCAAGTTATTTCACGACAGAGTCTGCCGATGACAGACTCTCCGAAGCAATTCAATGTGTTTGTGCGTCGAGTGATAAGATGGGGCAATGCAAAATGGACCCCTGGTACACAATTGCGTTCAGAAATGTACCGGATGAGATGCCGGACGAACAATTTGGGATTCAATTGCAGAAGTACTTTGAACGGATCTTTGGGAAGAGAAGTGTCATTCAAAATATCAGAAGAACAGACCGGTTTAGATTAGTCGAGTTTATTAAAAATAGAGACGACACATCTTCAAAGCAGTTGCACCCTTGGGGCACTGAAATGAGGTACGTTTACATGGCTTTGGAGTGGTTATCACAAACTTCGTTTTATGTTCGAGCAACGGCTCAAAGTGTGTCAGTTCGAACATATTCCTCACACACCTTTGGAGCTTCATTAGTCAATTATTTCACACACGCGCCAGCAAAGATAGAAGGAGGGAGTAGCTTAGCTCCACTGATGATGAAGAAGTCTTTGAAGAACATCTCCAATGACAGTGGCGAGCAAATGTTTTCAGTGGAGAATCCGGACTATGCTGTTGTGTGTGGAATCATTGGGGAGAGTAACTCTGGGAATACGATGTGTCGAAAGATCAATGTGTTTCCGACGAAATTTGGCAGTAAACACCTTCCCTTGTTAGCAATGTTGTTTACACCGACCCCTGTCCTTCCTTTGTATAACAAAGCACAAACAAAACTGAGAGGAATTCTTTTTGCACATTTACAACGAAGTGTTGTTGTTAAGACTTATATCGACGAGACAACACTAATTGGGATTAATAAAGTGCGAGAGGACATTAAGAGGTTTATGACACAATTTGAAATGCGAAAGGACTATGCAAGACCAACAGAGGCGATTCGGACGATCAATGGAATATTGGAGATGACGAGAGAAAAGATGGCGGGAAGGGAAATCCCCGTCTCAGACAGTAATTTGGACTTCATCAAGAAACTCCAAATCTCAAAGTACTTGTTTGGTCCACATTTGTTCTCGCAGATGAACACGTTGAAGATCCCAGAAGACTTGGAGTTGTCTGAAGATGACGAGGTGGAAGACGCTTCAAATCGAATCGACCAATTTTTGTACTTAGAGAAGTTGGCGAAAGGATGGTACCCCGAGAAGGAAATCATTTGTGCTGTGTGTAAAAAGGTCATTTGTCATTTAAAAAATGTGAAACGGCCGGAGGGCTACATGCAAAGAAATGTCATTGGAGTCATGACTTGTGTCTTTGGATTACTGAAACCGGGTGTAGATCCACGAATAGGATGTTGCATGAATGGACATCAGTGTTGTTTAACAACAAACAAGAATTATATACTCACACCAGACTCTTCTGTTAAAGTTATTAACTGCGACGGTGTAGAACTCGAATGGAGCCAAAAGGTATATGACAACTTCTTCGCGGGGATCGGAGGGACTTCAACAGAACCCCCACCCATTCCTCCTGGTGACAGAAATATCGATTACGCCTGCCCTTTCTGTCAAACAACACTTTCTTCAAAAGAAGAATTCTTGAAACACACGTTACTCAACGCTCACAGAACTAATGAACAACATTACAGACAAGTCTACACTCAGAGATACTTGGAAAAGAAGAAAAAATGATTGTTGTGATAATTGATACTTGTAATGACGTGGCGTTTTATTTTTAACACAAATTTCTAGTATAATATAATCTAATACATTTTACTATTTATTATAATACACCAATTTGTTCACACAAGTCCTTGAATAGTCTAATTCATAGTATTTTAATTATATAATAAAACTATACTTTTTTACTATTCTATTTATATATCTAATTATATTAATTTAAAAATAATAAATATATTAAATATTTAAGTATAAAATATACTATAAAACGAAAAAGTTGATTACCACTCTGTTTGGTCCAACCACACGCATGGAGACTCTTCAAAAGGCTCGCTTTGTTCCTTTTTACACCACGTGTCTTTTGGACATTGTCTGAATCCAGTAAACTCAGAAGAGCATTGGAAGTATTTGTCGTTGTGTTTCCCATCTATCAAACAGAAAAACCCGTCCTTTTTGCATTCAACTGTCCTATCCACTCCAACACAAGGATTTTCAGTGAAATTCATATAACTCTTCCCGCTGCATTTAGTACCTTCAGAGCAATACATATACCCTTTGTAACTCTCAGAACAGACCAAATATTGACTGTCATGTTTACCGTCGTTGATACACATAAACCCTTCATTCTTGCAAAGGTCTTTTGGGTCAATTATGTCTTTGGGTTCCACTTCGAGAACACAAGGAGATTGGTTGTCGGGTGCTTTACCGTCATACCCACAATATGTTCCTTTGGGACACTTCATGTATCCTTTATAACTGTCACTACACCACAGATACTGGTATACATAATCAACATCATCAAGACAATAATACCCCGACTTATCTTTGCAAATATCTTCTTCAGATGGCGTGTCTACAGATGGCGTGTCTGGCTCTTTGGACTTTTCAGACGATTTTGAAGTACTCTTCTCTTCCGATTTCTGTTTTGAACTCTCATCTAATACACATGGAGACATGTTCTCGGGGACTTGTCCTTTAAATCCACAATGTGTTCCTTTAGGACATTTCATATATCCTTTGTATGTATCTTCACACAAGAGAAATTCAGTTGTGTGTTCACCATCATTCACACAGTAATACCCTTTCATGTTCAAACAAAGGTTCTGTCCTTCTTTGGCTTTTGAAGGAGTTGTACATGGGTTGAAACCCAATGCAACTCTTTCTTTCGAAGTGCATTTCTTCCCAAGAACACATGGCTTATACCCTTGAAACACTTCCGAGCATTCGTAGTATTGTGTGTCGTGTTTTCCATCGTTCACACAGTAAAGCCCCTCTTGTTCACACTTGAATTCGTTTTCTGCGCAAACAAAAGATACCAGTAACAGTAGTATCAACATCAAATATCTTTCGAAGACTTATTTTAACTCCGTTAAATACTGTGGTATCTCCGAGAAAGTGAAATGAATTACATCTCCAGTTTGAACTATATTTTATAATAATTATAATAATTATAATTAATATTATAATTTATTAGTATTAAAATATTAATAACTAACTAAAAACGTGTTTTAAATAGAATGAATAAACTCTATAAAGAATCAAACAGGTTCTGCAATTGTTTGGAAGATACTTCTATCGATGTTCTATTAGTCAAATCATGACTCCACATCCCAGAGACTATGTTATAAGCCTCTTTATTCATCCCTTCTTGATAAGCTCTTCTTTTTCCACTCGACACAAAGTCTGCTACACTCCACGCAAATTTGAAGTCTTTTTTGGGGTATGCTTCACCCCATATTAATGTTTCGTAGAACGCGACCCCCAAAGAATACACATCGGACGACATCTTATAGTGTTGCTTGTTAAGAATCTCAGGAGCCATATATTTTGGTGTGCCGACGCCCTTAGTGAAAGTCATGTTCGTCATCAACATGTTGACATTTCTTGATGACCCAAAGTCGGTCAACTTTCCATTAGCCTTGATATTGTCTTCCATAGTTATAACCAAGATATTGTCTGGTTTAATGTCTCTGTGTAAGATGCCATTTT
>NW_004440426.1:857645-896721 GCF_000330505.1 Entamoeba invadens IP1
TTCTTCATGGGAAAACATGTCAGCAAGACTTCCATGTTCTGCATATTCGGTGACCATACAGACGTGACTGGGGATGTAACACGCTCCATAGAAGTGGATGATATAATCACTTCTGAACTTGTCTAACATCGCAACTTCTTTAGTGAATTCATCTATTGCACTCTTTGTGGCTTGTGTATTCTTCATCTTCTTGATTGCTACTGTTTTGCCTCTGTAAAGTCCTTTAAACACAATACCAAAAGATCCTTCGCCAAGTTTCTTCTCTTCTAGTAACTCGTGGTAGTCTAATTTGGTGGAGTTCTTTGTTGTTGTTTGTACTGTAATCTTCTCGTTGTATTGTACACCAGTTTCTATATCCAATCCAATGACCATTATACACTCTTCTATACGACATGAACATAACGGTTTGATGAAGATCTCAAATTCACAGGCTTCTCCTTTCTTTAAGGAAATCAAAGTCGGCACTGATCGTATTTCGTAATGGTCACACCCTTCAATAACACTGAACTGTACTTTCATATTGTGTTTTGATTGATTGCCGATACATATCAAGTCTCTAGTCTCTTCATCGACTGGAATGGGATTGTCGTCATTTAAATTGAATTTAATTGACTTCTTATTCGACGATAGCACTGAATTGATTTGAACCATCTCGATATTCGATCGCTTCATTTCAAACACACAAATGTTCTTCATTTTCTTTTTTTCTTTCTTCTTCATAATGATAAGGAATACAACGACTAACACTATTGCTATGAGTATAATAAACACTATAAATACAGCGACAGGTATCCCAATAACAACACCATAATTTGTTTTGTACACACAACTCTCACCATCATCTGATGGTCTGTTACTGCCTTCACAAGCAACACATTGTGAGTTTTCTGCTTGGATACAATGTTGAATTGTAGTGTAATGGACACACCTTCCTTTAACCAAAACATGATCAGTTCGACACGTTTCACACATGTTACCGTTTCTACATGTCAAGCAATCATTTTCACACACAAAACAACGACCGTTTTGTAAGTAGAAGGATTCTTCACATAGAACACACCCTTCTGATGTCGATTTTGTGCAATTGTTGAGTGTAGAATTCGATAAACACAATTTGGTCGACTCTGTAGATATTTTAAAGTACCCTTCTTTACACGACAAACACTCATCTTTCTTCACACATTCATGACAAGAACCGTCACACTCTTTACAGTCTTTTTCGGTCTTGTAATAACCTTTTTTGCATATTGCACATCCTATTCCAGAAGGCAAAGAAATTTCACATCTTTTGGCCAAATTTCCAAGCGTCTGACACTTCATAAACGAGTCAAGAAAATGCTCAGAAGAACACGAAGTGCAATATGAAGAATTGAAACAACTCAAACAGTCATTCAAACACTTCACACAAATAGTATCACTCAAAAAATAGCCATCATAACACCGTTGACATCCTTTGTTGTTTCTTATTTGACACTCAACCATTTCTTGTGTTTTTAAGTCGCCTTTTAAACTATTAAACGCTTCAGTCTGGTTCTCTTCTTCAAATGTTTCATCGTCAAATGTTTCTGCACAAATCCCATTTTTGAGACTATATGCGTTGAGACATTCAATGCACTTTAATTGATTTGGAGAGTAATATTTACAGCGTAATTTAGTATCTGTTTTGGCACAAAACTCGTACTTCCCTTCAACATTTTTGCCGTCTATTTGGTAAAACTCTTCTTTACATTGTGTACAACCACTATGACTCGAACTCATGCAGTTCACCAATTCCTTTGCAACGCATTGGTTATCAGAATACATTAAATGATTTGCGGAACACATTTGGCACTTTCCACCAACACAAAGTGCACAATTATCATTCTTACACTTCGTGCACTTCCCTTTGGAAACCTCAAAGTTGTCATTATAACATTTGACACACTCGTTGTTTTTAATAGAGGCACAATTTGTATCATCGGAACACAACGAATCTTTTAATGTGAAAATATAGTTTGGTTTACACAAAAGAGAAAGGGACAAATTGTTTATGTTGGTACATATCATGGTCTTTGAATCACAGTCTTGACATTTATTATCGACTGTAAGATATTTCCCAGTTTCACACATATAAACGATTTGATTTCTTATTACTTCATTTGTTGTTACACCAACACATTTCTCTTCGTTTAAGATATTATTATCTTGACATGAAATGCAGCTGGTGCTTTGTTTGAAGGATTGTTGATATTTACATTTTGATAACATCTCCATGCACTTCGAATTTGTAGAAATTTGAGAGGAACAGTCACATGAAGTCAACGAGAGAGAAGAATCAGATTCACAATTTGAATCAACAACACAACTTCCATTTGATAGAAAAGCATCTTTACCACATTTGATACAGAAAGTATTGTTTGTTGGTGAATAACAACTGTTATTTGTGTTGATACACACACCATTTTGTTTATCATTAAGTTCCCCACTTCCACACCAGTCACACTTCCCATTTTTGATTGCAAAGGGATAAATACACTTGGTGCACTTCGCTTTTCCTACAGAAAGTGTGTCGCAAAGATTACACTTTTCAATGAAGTTGTAACACTCCCCACATTTGGTTTCACTCTCTTTGAAAAAGCCAATTGGGCAACTTTCACACATTCCATTCTTTTGAATGTAAGGATCTTGACATGTTAAACAATACATATTACTCGGAGAACACGTTTTACAGTTGTCTATCGTGTTACATTCAACACATTTATTTGAAGTGATGTCTGGGTAATAATTGGTGTTGCATAACGTACATTTACGAGTAAAATCTGAAGAACAAGATGAACAATTTGAATCAAAAGACGAACAAGTGGCACACTTCTTATCTTTTGGATCATTAAATATATGATTTGAAGAACATCCGGTGCAAATACCAGAAAATGTTTCACACTGCGAATCACATGTAGTATCACAACTTTTACACGCCCCACTTTGTTCATCTGGATACATCCCAGGCTTGCATTTTTTACACTTTCTTTCATCAGTTACACACTCCACACAGTTGATATCAAAGTCTGTACATATGATGCATTGAAGCGATGTTGTGATATTTGGAACATATCCAATTTTGCATCCAACACACATTCCAGTTATCGTGTCACACTTTCCACCACATGTTTCATGGCATTGTTGACACTTCATATCACCAACAGTTTTTGGATAATACCCCGACTCACAGTTGTTACATTTTCTCTCAACACCTCCCGGACACTCCACACACTTTGTGTCATACGTTTTACAAGTGATGCAACTTGATGAAGGTGGATTTGATAAAACGTAATTTGCATTACATGAAGTACAATATCCAGTTGTGCTATCACAATTATCTTTACATGTCTCATTGCAAAGTTCACACTTTCCACTTTGACTTGGTTTGAATGTCGGTTTACAGCTTGTGCACTTCCTTTCAAAAGTAGATGAACACCTCTCACAATTTGAATCAAAAGATGTGCAATTTTCACAAACATAACTTGTCGAATTAATGAGAACAAAATTGTCAATACATCCTAAGCAGTAGCCAAACGAAACATCACAAATTCCATTACATGATGAATCACATGGCTCACACATTTTACTCTCGTTCGATTGTAATACAGGGTAATACCCAGACTCACATTTCGTGCAATTTCGTGATGAATCACTCGCACACAGCGAACAATTCGAATCGAATTTTTTACACTCTTCACACTTTCCACTGCCTTTTTCCGTTTCAACCAGATTGTATTGGCACGTTGTGCACTTCCCTGTAACTCCATCACAGTTGTCACATGTCGACTCACATGGTATACAAATCCCATCTTGAGCATAGTTATTGTTTTTACACACTTGGCATGTTCCCAAACCCAATTTGTCACATGTCGAACAGTTGATGTTGTGTTGTTCACATGTGATACAGTTCATTCCACTCATCACATAATCATCTTGACATCCAGTGCATTCACCATTTTCTGTATTGCATTTTCCACCACAAGTCGAGTCACAAAGAATGCACGTCCCATTGGTATATGGATAATATCCATTTTTACACTTAACACACTTCTCAGCCTTATACTGATCATTACATGTGATACAATTAGTGTCATACGTTTCAC
This sequence comes from Entamoeba invadens IP1, assembly GCF_000330505.1. Taxonomy (NCBI): domain Eukaryota; phylum Evosea; order Mastigamoebida; family Endamoebidae; genus Entamoeba; species Entamoeba invadens. Next base: position 861,767 of record NW_004440426.1, read on the forward strand.
ATGGTATACAGACTTTTGAATCATCAGAAACAAAAACGTGATTTGTGTTACATCCAGTACAAGCACCAGTTGTCCCATCACATTTATTGCCGCATGTCGGGTCACAATCACCACACCTTCCATTTTGTTGTGGATACATACCACTTTTACACTTTGTACATCCACGAGTGAAATTTGATTCACAAAATCCTTCCATACAGTTGGGTTCGAACTCTTCACATGTTTCACAAGATGTTGAAGGTGGATCTGTGAACATATAATTAGGCAAACATGATTCACAATACCCTGTAGTGGGATTACATGCTCCACCACATGTTGTATTGCAAACATCACACACACCCAATTGAGGATAGTTTTGATGATCTTTACATGTGATACACTTCCTTTCAAAATTTTTTGAACACTTTTCACACTTTGTGTCAAATTGGTCACAAAGAATACAACTCTCATTTTGAGGGTCGTTTGGAACATACCCGTCTTTGCAAATAGTACATTTACCAGTTATGGCTCCACATTTTTGACAACCGTCTGCACAACCAACACACTTCCCTGTTATTGGGTCTGGACGGAAATCAGTCTCACACTCGTAACATTTTTTGAATGTCGTTTGACCACATTGTTTGCAGTTTTGGTCAAATTCTTTGCATGGAATACAATAAAGTCCTGGTGGGTCTGTAAATGCGTAGTTTGTTATACAAGCAGTGCATGTCCCATCACTCGTATTACACTTGTTATTACACGTTTCATTGCATTGCTTACACACCCCACTTACTTCATCTGGGTACATCCCTTCCTGACAAACTTTACATGCTCTCTTATTTGAGTAACAAGTCTGACAATTGCTATCAAAATCAGTGCACATTTGACACGTCAAAGACGGTTCATCATAAAGCACGTGATAAGCTTGACAACTATTACAAAATCCAGTTGTTGCGTTGCAATCGTCACCACATGTTGTGTCACATGCTTGACATGTAAATTGGTTTTCTTCTTTTGGGTACAACCCGAGTTTGCATTTGATACATTTTCTCGATGAATCATCAGAACATTCAACACAATTATTATCAAAGAGCGAACACAATATACAATTCTCGTCGCGTGGAGAGTTAAAAACATAATTTGTAATACATTTGTTACAAATTCCAGTTGTGCTATTACACTGACTTTCCACACAATTTACTCCACAATCAGTACACTTCCCACTTATAATGTCAGGTCTTTTCCCTTCAACACAGGTAGTACAATTTCTCTTAAAATCGTCTGAACACATTTCACATTCAGCTGCAAAAGTTGTGCAACTCTCGCATTTCAGTGAAAGTGGGTTTGTTATTACCCAATTCGTATAATTACATTTGGTGCATGTACCATCTCTTGGATCACATTCAGCACATGAAGAGTCACATGGAACACAAATTATTTCATCGTTTTGTTGAGTGGGATACCACCCTTTTTGACACTCTAAACAACTTCTTGTATTGTCATTTGTACACTGCACACAATATTCATCAAATTGAGCGCAAATTTCACATGTTTGTTGTGGTTCTTTAAATGGAACATACCCTTCGTTACACAACAAACAAATTCCAGTTGTTCCATTGCAATTTTGACTACAAGATGTGTCACATTGAATACATTGACCTCCTTCACTGTTTGGTTTAAATGTCTCTTTACAATTTGTACAATTACGAACACCACCTTCTGCACAAACTTCACAATTTTGATCAAATAAGAAACATGTCTGACAAGTCAGAGAATCTTTGTTGAGCACCAAAACATAGCCAGGTGCACATGAAGTGCAATATCCAGTTGTCACATTACACTCGCCACCACATGTTTCATCACAATCAACACATTTAAACGGATCAACATTTTGTGGGTAAGTCCCTTTTTGGCATCTAATACATGACCGTAGTTTTTGTGAGCAAGTTTCACAATTCTCATCGAGTGAAGAACATGGGTCACAGTCAATTTGAGATTCTTCGGCTTTTTTTGTATAATTTGTTGCACAAATGTTACATGTTCCAGTTTGAACATTACACCCTTGTGGCGTACACGTTGAAGAACAAGGAATACATTCTCCTGTTACAGAAGGGTAGTAGCCCAAAACACATTCACGACATTCTCTTTTGGATGTTGAAACACATTTGGTACAATTTGAGTCAAATGTTGAACACGTTTCACACTCGACATCACTCGACAAACTAAATACATAATTCGGTTGACACACCAAACACCTTGCTTCATAATTTGAACAGGTAGCACATGAATCTGGGCATTGTACACAACTCCCATTCATAAGGTAATGCCCATTCGAACAATTAAAACACCGTGTAGCATCACATTTGTCACAATTTGATTGACATGACAAACATTCATTAGAGTCTAAATAAAACCCAGAGAAGCACGTTTTACATGATAATAGAAAATTGCAAGATGAACATCCATTGGGACATTTTTTACAAACACCATAAAATGGATAATCTTGATCAAATGAAAAGGATAAGTAATAACCTTCTTTACAAGCATCACACATATCCGAATCAATACAAGTTAAACACCCTTCATTACATGTATAACAATGACCATATGATTGATAATACCCAGACACACACGAGTAACACCGAATATCACCATCTTCACTATCACAGCTTGAACATCCAATTGGACATTCATTACATATATTGTTATTCATGTAAAATCCCTCTTTGCATTGATTACACTCTTCTAATGCAAAACAGTCATCACACCCATTCATGCAATTTGTACATCCTTTTGTAGTCATGTACTTTCCTTCTTCACATTGATGGCAAAGCCTGTTGTAGTAATAGGGGTATGTTGGTTCACACTGTTCGCACCTTTCTTTGTTATAACATTTTAAACAACCAGTTGAACACTTTTGACATCGATTGTTGTAATCAATATAGAATCCTTGGGGACACTTGTTACATGTGCCTTCATATAAATACGGGTAGTCATAATCAAAGCATGAATCACATGACCAAGCATTGGAACATGTTTTGCAAATTTCATAACATTTGTTACAAAAATCAAAACTGGTTTTTGTTAAATAATACCCGTCTTTACATCGAGTACACTTTCCAGGACTATCTTTTGGGCTTGAAGATGGATTTAAACAATTTTTAACATAACAATTTTTAGAGTCATCAAGATAATTTTCATTTTTAAATCCACACCACCAACGTTTGCCATCGTCCTTTGAACAACGAACAGTATTTGGCGAACTACTTTTATAATAAGGGCTATACCCATCTTTGCATTTTTTACAACTTCTTGAGTCTAAACATTCATAACAATTTGATCGCCCACAATCGGCCGTCTTTAATTGAGAAATATTGTTTGGACTTGAATACAAAGTGTTCAAAGCAAAGACCTCTGTACTAATTATCTTGTTAATTATAATGTAGCCATTCCGTTTCACTATTAGAGAGGTGTTATTCAAAGACATATTCAACATGTTGGTTGTTTGAGAAATGTCAATGTTGAGTATTGTTGTGTTATAACATGAAATATCAAATTTCTCGTAGTTATAATTATGTAACTTTAGAAAAACGTCATTTTGTTCAAATAAAGAAGTGTTGCAATTGGTCACATTATCAGAAAAGCACTGGATTACCCCGCGCTCCCAACACCACTGGAGTGCAAGGGATAATGATAACAACGTAAATATCAACACATACATTCAAATAATAAAATTATCGCATTTAAAGTTAAGGATTTATTCTTAAAACAAGGTGAACAATTTGAATCTATTTTTATTACTTTGAATTTAATTCAATTGTGAGAGAGTGACTATAAATACTCAATTATTTCCTGTGAAATGGGGCAATTTACTTTGGACTTGTAATTATTCTTATATTTCAAAACTAAAAAACCTTTTCTAAAATTCGTTTTTCTCACTATTTTATTTTGCCAATGGAAACTGTGTAAGAATTAAAAAAGTTAGTGTTAATATTAAAATAAATATCAAATTAGGGAAAAAATGAGAGTTTAGTATTTTTCCTAATAAAAAATAACTAAAAACTTAAATGTAAATCATCTAGAATTTTTTTTTGGTAACGAATAAATCAAAAAAAACAGCTATCCAGACAATTGATTTGATATCAATTAAACCTGAAATGTTATTATTAAACAAAAATAATATTATAGTTATGACTTAATATAATAAAACCAATTAATTATTATTGTTTTACTATTATAATAATAACAGACTTAATTTAGAAATTGTTGTTGATTTTTATCTGTATTGATTAGCAAAAGATAAATAAATAAAGGTTAGAATGTAAAGTGTTAAATAACGTTATGCACTTTGGACTTAATGGGCAGTGATTAAATACTTTTGAATACAAAAATGATTCAGTGGTAAGTTTTTCTCCACTTCAAATACATGTTTTGATCGAAAACAAAGAGAGTTACTATCTCTTCGTCACAATCTTAAGTTATAATTAAAGTCTGAGTCTTTATAAAAAACGTCCATTATAATGAATTAAGATTCAAACCATTTATAATAGACGTTTTCTATTAAAAATATTTCTATTATAAAACAATAGTTTTATTATTAAAGAAATATAGTTCAATGCTCGATATAAAAACCTGCGAGACAAACTTCAAAAACCACACCATGAAAAAAGGAGCCAAATTTCCGACCTTAAAAACAAATGAGAAAGTAGGACGACGTGAGTGTGGGTGTTTTGGTACCGAGCACCGTGCAGCGGCGAATTGTCAAAGTTGTGGACGGATTCATTGTTCCGAAGAGGTTCCTGGCAAGTGTCTTTTTTGTGGTGAACGTCTTGAAATTATACGAAAGCCCGAAGGGTATGACGAAGCCCAAGAAAAGATGGACATGTTGCTCTACTTCCAGCAGACACAAGCACAGCGTTCAGTAGTTCGAGACATGGCAGGTGAAGACCCTATGAAGCTTGACTTATGGTTGAAAAAGCAACCAAAAAAGCCTCAACGACAGAAGAAAGAAATTTCTAAGAAAGTTCTTTATGGAAAAAAGGTGCAGTACCAGAACGATGATTCGTTTAATGCAGATTTCATGGAAGAGGACGACATTGGTACTGCTCAAGTATATAACATCAACGTGAAGAAGAATGTTGATACACTCGCAGAAGACGCAGACTACGAGGATTAATGTTTTTATAACTTTGATTTAATAGTTCTGTTTGTAATTGTTTATAGTTTGCTTTTTTTATTAAATAAATACTATAATATTTATTATAAAAACAATTATAAAAATTTAAAAAAATTAACTAGAATTTATAGTAAAACTCAATTATAGTTAATCGTCGCTCAAGTCATCATCCGACGAGTTACGCTCCTTCGAGAAAATTCCTCCGCTGAATTTAGTGTGTTTCTTTTCTCTTGGGTCGGCCTTCAATGTTGTTTCAACAGCTCCAACTCTGGAGAGAGCCCACTCCAAATCTTATAGTTAATTTTATGTTACTTCTAGTACAGCAAATAATGATATAATACATATATTATAATAAATTATATTTATTAATACAACAATTGATACTGATTTGAATAAATAACAATATTATAATATATAGTACAGTAAAAACAAACCGTCGCAAGTCATGAAATTTCCACCGAACTCTGCCAAGCCGATGAATTGTTTGACATGGTTAGTGTTTCTGTAGACGATAAGAGTAGGGAGGAGTTTGTCTGGGTAGTTAGGAATAGCAAGGTGACTAAGAATCTTCACGAATTTGGTTGCTCTCTTTTTGACTGCCAACTCTGCGAGTCTTGTTTCTAATATTCTGCAAGGCTCAATCCCATTTTTGTATAATAAGACAACAACAAAACATTGTTTTGAAGCTTCTGTGACCTCCGTCTTATACTCCCCAGCAGTCAGTTCAGTGACTTCTTTATATTTGTTTTTCTCTGCTTGTGCTTTTAACTGTGCGATTCGTCGTTCTTTGATTTTCTGAAGTTCTTCGTCACTGTCATCATCTTCGAGTAACTCGTCGACTTCTTCCAACGTTTTTCCTTCATTTGGGTCTATTTGTTCGACGGGTTGTTCTCTATTCCTGAGTATTTGTCTGTATTATTTTAATATTAGTAATTATTAATTAAATAAACTAAACTGCATTATATTGAATTTTATTTAATAATTAACTATTAAAAGCTTTTATTTATAAATGATGTAACAAAACCACAAACTTGTATAATATGTTCCCTTGGTCATATAACTTACGCTCTTCCTCAGACATAGCACTTTTGTTGACTTTGTTAATTGCATCACTCCACTCAGTCGTCTCACGCTTGCGTACAATGCCGTTCACAAGTTGTTTCTCGACTGAATTCATGCGGTTTATTAATTTTGAGTTGGATTTTTTACACCACCTCCAATGGGAAGTTGTTCATATTCTTCAAGGAGGCGGTAAATAGTTTTTTATAGTTCTTTTATTACTTCTTGCTTAGTTGTGCGCAATTGTCTCCAAAATACGCAGCTAATGCATTACGTCACCATTTGTGTACCAAACAGTATATTTTTCCCTCTTAATTTATCATTTTTTATCACAATTTCAGCACTTAGTGTGTTGAGTCAATTTGGTGATATTTTGGTAAATATAATTTAGCGTCGAGGTGTTTCTATTTGGAGTTTTACTGGCAATATTATCTTATTGGTTAAGTGTATGAACCACAAACCATTAATTTTGTTATATTTATTCGATAATGCCGAACACCAGTTTTAAATAACTAATACAAATTCTATATATATAGTAAAAAACAATTAAAATGGTATTATTCAAAATATAATAAGAAAGTTAAGGTTTTGAAATAGTAAAATCCTTGTTTTGTGAAAGCACCTCAAAAGCAGTTTGAGCTTGCTCGACTGTTTCAAACGAGACGTAATATGCAAATTTCTGAGACGGAAGTTCTTTTATGCGGCCCACCTTTCCATTTTGTTCACAAAGAGCTTTGACGTCGTCAGTGGTTAATGTCTCGTTGTGTGAAATAATCTTGATAATGGGAATGTATTTGTGTGGAGTTTTACTCATTGAGTTTTATAGTTTTATTTTTAATTTGTTATACTATAAAATATACTACAGAGCTTCACATACCAGTAACCATTTTAAAACTATAATATACTAATATAATAATTATATAAAATATTCTGGATTGAACAATTTGAATTGTTTTTGGTATTGTTAAGAAAAATGTACCATACAAATTAGTAAAATAATAGTATAAACATAATACATTTTATCATCTAATTTAAATAAATACAAAGATGAACTAGAAACCATATGTCTACGAGTGAAGAGTCTGAGTTTACAATAGCACCAAAACTGACTGAAGATTCGATATTACTTTCAGAGTCAAATGTTTCTCTTTTTAGTAATAACCGAGGGTTTGTCAGTCTTGATGATGACGTTCTTCGTAAAATTCTAAGTAATTTGGACCTCTTTTCGTTCCTACGAGTGACAATGACATGTAAACGAATGAATCGATATGATGACGACATTGATATATGGAAAGAGATTGCCGGTGTTTCCAATGCGCCGGACGTTGGGTCTTGTTTTGATGAATTTATGGAGAAGTATGGTGAGTCATATATTAACAAACAAATTGGTATGAGTAACACAATAACATTTATAACAACAACTCGAATGATTTTCAATAATGTTTTTGTCGAATTGTTTTGCTTAATTTGTTCAATCGTCTTCTTCTCATTTTTTAGTGCAAGTTTTATCCATGAAAATCCACTCTATGGAATATTACTGATACCGTCTATATTATTCTATGGTGGATTACCTTTCATAGAAGTTATGTGGGTGAGGGACTTAGATAAACTGAACGCGTACAATCACTTAAGACAGGTCTATAAATGTATTTCGTGGTATGGGATTTTGATACAATACGAACTCTTTGATAAAAATGGAGTTGTCAACACCTTACTCAGAAGCTCAGTAATATTAGTGATAGGTTTTGGAGTTTTTTTGTGGTCGATAAAGTCAACAAGGAGCGCAGTTATCCCTGGGCTTGTATTGCTTGTGTTGTATAGTTTATTTTCTAGTTTTAAATGGTTCAGAAAAGTTAACGAAGGTCGAGTTCGGTTGTTCCAGTTGATTTTTTACACTCCAAGTGCTGTTATATTGAGTTTTGGTCTTCTACTACGGTTTTCTAGTAACAAAAAAGATTTAAGCGATTGGGTTATGATTTGTGGGACTATCGTGGCGATTTTTTTCCGTGTTTCTCATTCCATTGGAATATTGTTTTGTTCCTCAAATATCAATTTAGTGAAATACACCCGTGGGTGGTTCTCAAAACGATATTTACTTTTTAAAGAAGACGAATCGTTTGGTTTCGTTCTTTACAATTTTATTTCTTTGTGTTGTAACTTTTTACTTGCACTTGCGTTTTGTTTCGAAATATGCGACTTCCAAAACACGTTTTATATTATTGTTGCATCTACAATTCTTGTCTATTCATTCCTTTCTGTTTGTGCTGCACGTTCAGTCGTTTATGTAAATTCTCACTAATTCATGCATTTTTATTGTATTATATTATTACTATTAATTATAATAAATTAATACATTACATCAAGATAATTGATTAGATTCTTAACAATAAATTATAATAGAAATTTAAAAAACGCCATCAAGATTTTTTTTATTTTTACTCTTAAACTCGTTTATAGTTTTTCAGCAAATATTAATAGTTTTAATTTAAATTACAAACACTAATTAAATTAATCATCAATTAATTAAATAACTATAATTATTTTATTAATTATAGTTATTTGTATACAAAAAAATAAAAAAAACTTGTAACTAAAAAAGAGACCAAAACGAATGAGCACGTCGTCTAGAAAACAAATTCTTTCATATATAACTGATTATAACGACTTTGACGTTTGGGAATGCGTAGCTAAATGTGAAAATGAAGGTGATCTTGACGCCATATCCGGGGAATTAAAAGATTACCAAACGAAAAACAAAGACGCTTTAGTAGAACTGATAAATTCTCGTTTTGAAGAACTTGTCTTTCTTTCCAAAACGTTATCCGAGATCAAGGAATTAACCAATGAGATTAAATATCCGATGATGGTTTTAGAGAAGTCGACAACGGAGCAGATTCGGGCAATTCAAGATCGAATATCAAAACTCATAGAAACCCTCACACTCAAGTACAAAACAGAAGAGCAAAACGAAAAGGATAAAAATGAGCAAAAAATCACACGCTGTTATGACAGACTTAACAAAAATTTGGAAAATCCCAAAAGTGCAGAACAACTCGAAGTCGCATGTTACCAGTTAGAGATGGTTAAATATTTAGTTCACACCTTCGAAACAGCAAATTGCTCTGTTGAGATATCTAGTTTGTTTGAACTATACTTAATACTAGTCTTTTTACTATAAAATAGCGTCGATGGTACAGACAAACAGACTCATGGCACAGAGACTTTTGGTGATCTTGGAAATCGCCTCCACGCACTTATCGACCAGTTTTTGCTTGATGCGGTGACTGCGCAGAATCAAAAAGTGATTGACATATGTACCAATTGTTATGGCTTACTTGGAGAGATGGAGATATCGCAACCTTCATTACAGAAATAATGTTATTGATTCAAAATGTTATTCATGAACTAACACAAAACTATTAATTTGATAAATTTACTACATAGCATCTATTGTTCGCTCGACTCAAGCATTATTCCTTTGTTTTGGGGATCGGAGTCTTCGTGGTGTTTAATAATAATTTTCTCTCTCTTTTTCACATTCTTTGGAGTCTCTATAATGTCTTCGTTTTGATCGGTGATACAAAAAGACCGACTTTTGTTCACTCCTTGCTTCTGTTTGGGAGGAGTTATCATACCACTCTTCGAAAAGAAGTTCAGATGACTCTTCCCATCTCCTTTGCCACGACTGGATGACCTTGAGGACGACCTATCTTCGCGAAGTGCTGAGTCAAACTGAGCACATGGTTTAAACAATGTTATGTCGTTGTCGACCATTTTCAGACTCTCGCGAACGACAACACCGCATTGGTCGAATGGGAAGAGTTGTTTCTGAAGTGTCGGGTCGAACTCGATTTTACGACGGAGTTTAATGATTTGAATGAATTGTGAGATGTCGAGGAGATGGACGACGGGAGTTCGTTGTTTAGTTTTAGGGATGGACTCTGTCGAGAAGTATTCGACAGTAGCCGCCATCACTTTTAAAAACTTGTCAAGACAGACTTCTAAATTGTCGAAAATGGTGTTTTCAATCACAACAAGAAAGCCATTAATAGTTTCACGTAAAGCCCCGAGAGTCATGACATAGATTATAGAGACGTGAATAGTGACTACTTGTACCAAATCGAAGAATGTTTCTGTTGTATAGATACCTTGATCTGCGTAATCGCAAGAGCATAATAAGAGGAGCATGTCTTCGAGTGTTTCTGTCTCTTAGTTTTCTTATAAATAAATAATAGAATTATTTAATAACTATATATTATTAATATATATAGTTATATATTACTAGATATATATATAGTAAAATGAATTAATTAAATATAATTAAATAAACAAACGAAAGAGATAAAAGAAGTTAAATTGGTACTTCACTTCATACATTAAACTCCACACATAGTCTGGATCCAATTTTCTTTCTTTCTTCCCAAGTGTTATATTATAATCAATGTACTGCGATAAAGTTAATATAAAGATATTGGACTCGGATGTTATTTTGCGATATAACGTTTCAAAGGGTGCCGAGTATTGAGAAAACGAGAGAACAAAGAGTGGGTTGACTTCCGTGAGTAAAAGTCGTAAAGAGAGATATACAAAGTTGGTGTATGACTTCGGGGTAAATGGTTTATTAAAACGCTTCAGTAATGCTTCTTTGACGGAGTTTGGATATTGTAGTGTCAGTTCGATCACTTTTTTAACGTGTTTCTCCTTAACACCTTTAAGATCGTCTCTACAGCATTTCTCGACTTCCACTTCTATGGGAGAAAGTTTGTAGAATGATATCTTTTCTTTGAAGGAAGACATATAATATCTATAAAAGAGTTCTTTAACTCTTTGGATTTGTTTGAGTCTCTAACACACCAACTTATTAGAAAATTATCTTATCGACTTTTTGGGAGGAAAATTGCGAAATTTTTCAAGTGTGTTTTTTTGTTTTTGTTGTGTGCGTTTCAATAAACAATAATAGTTTTTGTAGTATTTAATATTAATTAATTATAATTTAAATATAATACATTCGTTTTGAATTCTAAAAATGTCTTTTTAAACGGTTATTTTAACCATTTAAGATATAATACTAATAAATACTACTTACTTGTACTAGACATTGTATTGTAAAAAAACTATATATAGTATAGCATTCAAAAAACGGTTTATTAATACAAATGGTATTTTTAATTAGTGAAATAATATCATTTAACTATTAGTTCTATAGTTAATTGATAGTAAAATAATTTATCAGTTCAAGTAGATTAAGACTCAAATTTTTTTAAATAAAAAATAAAAATTGCCAAGAAAAACAAAAAAGGGTTTAGTTAGGTTTTCCAAACTGATAAACTCAATGAGTGACAAATCTATTGTGACCAGCCTTCTGAATAATAAAGTTACTTACATTTGTTCGAGTTTGTATTACACCTGTTGTGTCGAGTTGGTATTGAGCATGAAGCAATAACAAATAGAGTGTGGACAAGAATGTGAGTTCAAAGTCGGTCAAGAGAACCTCGCCTGTTTCAGTTGCGGCGCAAGAATTTTGTACAAAAAGCGGACAACGGAGCGTTTGTTATTTCCATCACCCCACTACAATATCGCTAACAATCAGCAGTCGAGTACGAGGCAAGGTAATGCAAAAACTCTTTGATTTGATTCGTTTTAGTGTTTTCTGTTTTTCATTTCAATAACATTTTGTAAAAATGTTATTTATTTTTAATGGACGTTTTAAAAACTTTGATTTCGCTCATTTTTGAGTAAAATGTGGAAAACTTGGTGAAACGATTGGTGGAACCGAAAAATGAAGCATTATGATTGTCAATGTTGATTTCTCCATTTTAAATGCTATAAATTATAGTTTGTTGTATTATAATAAATAATACTGGAATATTATTGCTCCCCTAACAAAAAAAGGTGTTTTTTGTTTACAATCGATTTGGATTTCAAAAAATGAACGTCGACATTTATTTATTATTAAATATGGTAATAATGTTATTAGTTACTGTCAAGTGAAGAAATGCACCTTTTTTGAGAAGAACAAACAAACAATTGCAAAAAAAATATAAGGGGTGGAATAACGTTTTTAGAAAAATATGTTTTTAGAATAACAATTATTTACACTTTGTTGTATTATATATTATGATTATATGATGGTTTGAATGTGATACAATTTGATGAGAAGAATCCACAATTTATTTATAATTTCTTTTCAATATATTAATAATATCATAAAATGGAGATTTTTTAACGATAATGCCGAAAAATACATTAGAAAAAGACACAAAAATCACATCACGTTGTTTTCGTTATCGCTCATTTTCCAAAACGATCAAAACTTAAAAAAAAGGTTGGGTGATTTTCTTATTTTATTTAATAGCAACCATCTCAGCACTTTTTGAAAAAAAAGTGAAATAACTGACGAATGTGGTCAAAAGTCGCCGTTATTGGCTTCCCCAAAAGTAGACACCCCATTTTTCAGTTCTATAATTCAACTTCTATTTTTATTCTCAAATGGTTCAAAAGTCTTTTTAAAACTATATTTAATAGTACATTTTGTTAGAATACTTGGTTTCATAACACGCAATAACAAGAAAACCAATTGATGAACAACAAATATATTTAGTTTAGTAAAATGTATTAAAAATAAACTACAATTCACAATAACAATTTTATGGTTGGGCTGAAAAAACGGCGAAAATCATAAGAGTACAACGTGCTGTTGTTCGGGAACTTTTGAATGAAAGAACACGAAAACCTCCAAAAAATAAAACTTGTGAATTTCCATTTTTAACGTGCAAATTCCCCATTTTTGGAGAGTTCGTATTCATTTTGAGTAAAAATAATTCGGCAAATTCGGAGTTTTGCACTGATTCATCTCTGCAAATAAGTACAAATGCCGAACATATTCCGAATGAAGACAGTGGACTCTTCAAAATAAACTCGTATGGATCTCAAAAGCACTGCGTTTGTTTATTCCAAAATTGCTCGGGGAGGGAATATTCGCTGTTCCCGAAATAGAAAAGCACATGATTCAAAAATATTGTTTAATATATTTTGATTTAAATATTGATATTCTGTGGCATAAATCGGGAAGATATGGGAACCTCCACCCCCAATTTCTTCAACTTTCTACTGTTTTATATAAGGAGAACATTATTATGAGTATTTTTGGTCATTTTGCAATTCGATGAATGCCTTGGACTACTTAAAGGAACTCCCAAACTTGGAAACATACAAATGTCCCTCAGACTTACAATGAACCTCTCTCCTGTATCACAGAACGTCTATTTTGAAACCTCCCCCGAACTTCCATCTCCAATTAGAAGTCAGACGCTCTCTCCACGAATAGGGAGTGATGCTTCGACTATCAGAAAGTCTTCTACAGAGGATTTACTGAAGAGCTTACTCTTTGCAAATCCATCGCCTTTGTTGAACGCTTATTGTGATGGGGTTTGTTCTATTCTTTTAATATATTGAGTACAAAAAAGATTGACAAATAGCTTTTACAACAAGTTCCGGTCCCAACCCACATCACGGCTTTGATGTCGTTCTTCTCCTCTCGAGGTAAATTGATCGACTTGTTGACTGTTTTGGCACGACGAGAAATCGACGGGTGCTCCGCGAATCAACTGTTTCGAGGTAATGGGGCATTCACTAAGATATATTCAAGTTTCTTGTCAACAGAAGGATCTTTTTTGATCAACTCCACCTCACAAAAACTCGTCGAGTATATCATACAAAGCGGTCTTGATAAGAAACTCGAGTCAAAAAACAATGAAGAAGTAAAGGTCATCGCTGAAACCCTTTTCTATTCATTTTCCTCGTTACTCCAAAAGCACTTTGCCGACTTTAGCGTGTGTCACAAGATGGTATTGAAGAGTTTGTATATGGAGGTTTCGCGTAAGCGCGGCGAGATTCAAGCAAAGAACGCGTTCACTACCCTCATCTTTTTGAGGTACCTCTTTGTCCCATTTATGCGCTTCCCAAATTTGCTGAAGAACTTCCAAGCCACTGTTTCGACAAGACTCAGCGAGAACACAGAGATCGGGAAAGTCATCGATAACATGTTAGAGAATATAGTGAATGTCCCATCGTTGTGTTACAGTTCTCCTATCGACCTGAAAAAACAAGAGAAAAGTCTCCAACAGATCATCAATATCATTAGAAGCGAAATGCCAAAAATCTCGAAGAAGTACGTCGGTGACTTTGATATCGTCTTTGCCGCTGTTAAATCGAAGAGAGAAGACTCCACTAATATCGACTTTGCTGCAATGGAACTCAGGTGCTGGTCGGAAGGCAAATTGGAGTCGTCAGCAAAGCTTAATGCAGAACTGAAAGCAAAGATCGAAAGCATTAAAAAGACTAACCAGATGCTGAGAAACAAAATGTCGATACTCAGAACATATTGAACATAGTTGTGAATGGTTTGAACATAGCCTTGAATGTAATTCTTGTGTTTATTTCTTGTTTTTGGTTTAATACAATAACAAGTTCTTCGAAACTTGACTTCAAACTTCTATCCTTCAATGACTTCAAAACAAATAACTTTATATATTAAAAAGTATAATACAGTCATCTTTTTTTTTGTAATACAACAACTTATACAAAAAACTATATGTATAGTACATTTTAATTACATTTCAGTTATAAATAGCTAAAATGGAGTTTTAAAAGGATAAAAACAACTGAGAAAACCGTTGGTTTATAAATAGAAAAAAATGAATCTAAAATTTATGCGAAATTTAGTCTACTTGGTGGTTTGATAATAATTTGTCAATTTTGTTCTTGTTTTTTATCCAAAAAAAGTGGAATAGTCAACTTTATAATAATTGTTTGTTAAAATTGGTATTGAACAAAGAATCAAAAAAGTATGTGATGAAGAAAAACAAAATGGAAAAGTTTGAAACGTTTGGGAAATTAATTAGTCTCAATGAGTTTGTTTTAAAAGTAAGCACTTTTTCAAAGACTTTAGCTTGGTATCAATTCTAAATTGCACAACTTGTAATTCAAGTAATGAAAACAAGATGCTTATTACACTTGGTCTATGTAGTCATTCAAACTTTTTTAATGATAACAGTGAGAAGCACTGATGTGACCGAAGTAGAGTATTATATGAAAAGTGTTTGTGGTGATGGACTAGTTGATTTGTATTCAGAAGAATGTGATGGTACAGAGGGGTGTACTGAAGACTGTCTATGTGGTGATGGGTATACTGTCAAAGCTACTGGTGGGTGTGAAAGTTCATGTGTTTTTGACGCTAATTGCTTGACTGGGTGCACCAAACCTGATTATTGTGAGATATGCAACACCACTGCGGGATACACCTCAGATTGTCAAAGTTGTCAAGACGACTATGTCTGGTTTGGTGTAGGTCGCTGCAAAAGTTTCAAAGAAGAAACGATTGATACATGTAGCGACTTTTTCTTGCGCAATTCGGCGAATCCAAATTTTACTATTTCTATTAATGCAGCAACTTTTAATGGATCGATCTACATCAACCAACCAACATTGGAGGAACAACATTTGTCTATAAATAAATGCACAAGAGAAGTCGACCAACAAAAGCCATACACATATGGATATTGGTTCAAACTAACTTCAGATTCTCGAAGAGTTATATTCATTCAAGTTGAAAAGGAGTATACACAAGAGGACAAAGAGTATGCCGAGTTCTTACAAAAAGCAGTTGGAAGTGAGTATGTGATAACTGTTCAAAAGAAGTGTATTGAAAAGCAAGAAGCCACAGATGCAAAGTGTGTTTCGATTAATCAAGGAACCACCAAGTACGTGTTATCACCACAAACTGTCATTCAAACAGAAGCCAATGTTCCATATTATATGTTTGTTCACACCAAATTTGCATCGTCTAAAATGGGAGACTTGAAATTATTCATCCGTGAAATTAAACACGTTTGTTCGTATGCTTCTGAGAGACTGTATTGGTCAGATATGTCTAAAGGAGTGAGTATCGATATATCAGAAGAAAACAGTTTGGTATCAGTTGATGTTTGTAGTACAGATTTGACCAAAGGACATTGGTTTAGGTTCACTGGTGCCGACCAAACTCTAAACATTTCGACGTGTAATTCCAAAGAGGACAAATTGAGTCTTGACTTGATATCTATTAATCCTGAAGATTATGGATATTCATTAAATGATGAACCATTGGACGTTGATTGTGTGGACTTTTCTAAGGCAAAATGTGAATTATCAAAAACAGAAGGGTGCCCCAACTCCATTCTCCCAAAAATGATTTTCACGTTCTCAAGTAAGAGGTGGTACTTCTTGTTTGTTGGAATTCACGAGGAGTCTAACGTTGAAGTTGTTTTGGATTTTGGGCTGACGTGCACTGATCAATGTGGAGAACATGGATTATGCTCATCGTACTTGGGTGCTTGTACTTGCGATGAACATTACGTTCTAAAACACGGAACATGTAGTTTATGTGGGAATGGTCAACTTGATAAAGGGGAAGAGTGTGAATTGAGTATAAATGGATATAATGACACACAATGTACTTCTGAGTGTAACTGTGTGTTTGGTACTGCTCCTATGAAAATAGATAACATCACCAAATGTGCTCTACCAACATGTGGGAATGGTCAAATTGATGAAAATGAAGAGGTTTGTATTTTATTGATAACAAAACAGTAACAGCTTAAAAAATGCTAACAGCAAGTGTGATGGTGGATTTGGATGTGATCATTGTGTTTGTTTACTTTTGTATTATTTCGTTTAAGTGGCACTCATCTTATAGCTCTGTGTAAATGGTACTCAAAGCTACAATAAATCAAGATTATATTGTTTAGTTGCTACATGTGGCAATAAGCAAGTAGATGGTGATGAAGAAGTTTGTTTACTTTCATGGTATTAAAAAAATCAGACTAACATAGAGTGTGATTCTGGAGATTTTTGTGTTGAATGTGAATGTCAAGAAGGGCATTATTACCGCCACGGTGAGGTCAGTTGCAGAGCTATTTCATACTATTTAAGTGGAGGTATGTTTATGGCTGAGATCATAGGTGGGCATTTGGTAATGGCAGCCTTATTGGCACTCTGGGCTTTTACTGCATACTCCCGACTGACAAAGAAAATACGACAAGAAATAGATGATGAGAAGTTGGTCATTTTTGAGAACACAATCATTCCCTTCGACAAGACAAATTCGCAGTATATTGACCTTAAAATGGAAAACGGGTATTTTAACTTCTCAAAGAAGGCAATTGACTTTGGAGAGAGACGCCCAGAAATCGACGAACCGTGTGAAGACGAAATAACACTGACGAACACTTGGACTGAAAATCTGCACTTCACGTTTCATGCTGGTGATTATAATAAGTATTCTATTATGTGTAAACCATTCACTGGAACAATCAAACCCAAAGAGAGTGTTGTTCTGACTATTACTTTTATTGCAAGATGCACAACCGTTTTGAATGAAAAAGTGCCCATCACTCTTCGATATGGAAAACTACAGAACATCATCAAAGAAATCAAAAAGGAGAATCCAGACTTGATTGCCCAAACATCACAGTCGTCACAGAATTCAGAAGGGGAAAAATCAAGTTCCTCAGTCAAAAGAAGAGTGTCAAATTCGGAAACAAGACCATCCACACAGACAACGACGTCCTCGTCCAAAGGACGTTCGTCTTCAAAAGACAAGTCGAGTAAAAGTTCATCAAAAAATTCATCTAGTCGAAGAAAGAAGTCCAAAGTTTCAAAGTTCCACGTTTACTTGAATTTGCAAGTGGAGTCTGCATTGTCTACTAAACTTGATTATGAAGAAATTCACTTACAACATCCGCCCATTGGAGGCGGAACATTTGGTATTGTCTACAAAGCGGAGTGGAGAAAGGTGGATGTTGCTGTTAAAGTGATGAAAAGCGACTTGGTTGATATGATGGATTTGCTTCCCAATTTTGTACAAGAAGCTGAGATGATGGAGCGTATTAGATGTCCATACATAGTCAATTTCATAGGATGTGTTATAACACAAGACACGTTGTGTTTAGTCACTGAATTCTGCCAGCTGGGGTCATTAAGAAAGTTCATGCAGACGAATCCAATATCAGACTATTTGAAAGTGAGGTTCTGTCAAGACGTTGCAAAGGGAATGGAGTACTTACATGAAAATGACATCTTGCACAGAGACTTGAAAACAGACAACATTTTGGTGTATTCTAAAAATCCACACGACCCAACTACGACGAAAATTAGTGACTTTGGGACATCTAGGTCTTTCATCGAATCTTCAAGCAAAATTGCGTTGCAGAATATTGGTACGCCGGTGTATATGGCGCCTGAAATTTCAAGAAAAGACCAAATGACGTTGAAGAGTGATGTGTTCTCATTTGCGATTTGTATGTTGGAGATATGGATTGGAAGAGACGTGTACCCACCTGACAAGTTCCCGGATTCAGAGTCAATTTTGAGGTTTGTGGGAGGCGGGAAAAGACTTGAAATTCCTCAAAACTGCATCTTTGCAAATCTCATAGAGAAGTCGTGGCAACACAAAGTCAGCATGAGACCGTCATTCAAGGAAATTTCTAAAGCACTTGAAATACTTGAAAAGAGTTTGGCTTCTTCACACAAGTCGGACTCAGACAGCTCCAGTAAGAAAAGGAAATCACTCAAACTCAGTAAAACAACATCAAAAAACACAGAAACGACAACCACGTCACAACAAGAAAGTGAGGAGCCAACACCAAGAATTACTACAGAAAAAGGTAGATTGGTGAGTGACGAGAACCAAGACGAAAGTGAAAGGTCGACTAAGAACGAAAAGGTTGAAGAACAGCAAGACAATAAACAACCTTTGCCAAATGAACTTAACAAAACAGATGATGTGAAGTCTTCTGATGATTCGTTGCAGAGTAAATCTTCAACAAAAGAAGATTAGAATGTTTGAGTTGATTGTGTTTGATTGATTAATCGTCGAGTAATTATAATAATTACTTTATAATTTATTTTAATAAAAACTAGTTTATATTTGATTAAAGTAAATAAATATTTTTATAGTAAGTAATAGTAAAAAATTAATTAAATAATTCTTCACTACAAACAACATAAGGAACCATTTTAAGAAAAATTGGGAATAATGCAAATTTCAGTCCATAAAAGCTGGAACAAAACAAGACCAGAAATTTTAAATTTCTATTCATAATTGTTCAGAAACAATTGGGAACAAACAACTCATATAGTTTATAACAATATATCATTAATGAAACTATACGAAATAGTATCATTTGTCGAAATAAGTCCATCCGTTGTTATCTCGATTTGACCAAGTGGAATAGAATTACATTTTTTGATAGTACATTTCTATCTTTTAAGTGTCAAATAGAAGGGATTTGACTTTATATATTATTAACTTCACAATTGAAGTAAATTGCCGTTTGTTTTAATTGAAGAGTGACAATAATATGCTAAAAAAGAAACTGACAAGACATTTTGCATGTTTTGTTGCTTTAAAAGGAAAACTAAAATTTAAACAAACAACAAGAATGGAAGTGATGGTCTTGGGATTTTTTGATGTGGTCAAGGCCATACTCTTCATTACAGCTCTTCTATTTATTGCACTTAATATCATCAGTTTCATATTCAGACTCTTCAGAGCTAAGGGATACAAAAGGTTTGTTGAGCTGCGCTTGAAGAGTATTCCAGCAGACCAAGTCTTCCCCATAGTGAAGCCTGAAGAGATCGCGACGATCTGTAAGACTCTCAAAGAAAGTTACAACAGTTGTGCAACACGACCATTTGAGACACGCAAACAGATATTATACGCACTTTATCGAATGCTTTACGATAACAAACAAGCTCTTGGTGACGCCATTCGAAAGGATTTGCATCGAGACAGACACTTTTCTGTTCTCGAAACTGAATCTGTCATTGAAGAAGTGGAGTATTTGATTCAAAACATGGACGCCGAATTGTCGGACAAGAGAGTGAAGTCGACTGCAGTCCAGTTGTTGGCACAGTCGTTCATCACACATGAACCATATGGAGTGGTCTGTGTCATTGCACCATGGAACTTCCCAATTAACCTGTCTTTAATTCCTGTCGCTGGTGCGCTTGCGTGTGGGAATACAGTCTTCTTAAAGCTTTCCAAGTACTCATTTAACTCTTCAAAGTTGATTGCCGAGTTGTGTGATAGATACATCCCTTCAGAGTATTTAAGATGTGAATACATGTCTGGAAGAGAGAGCATCCAAGCCTGTTGTGACGCGGACTTCGACTATTATTTCTTCACCGGCTCAACAACGGTGGGGAAATTGGTCCACCAGGCCGCAGCGAAGAAATTGGTTCCCGTCACTTTGGAACTTGGAGGAAAGAACCCCGTTATAGTCGACAAAAATGTCGACTTGAAAACTGCTGCTAAAAGGATAGCTTGGGCGAAGTGTGTGAACGGAGGTCAAATTTGTGTGTGTACGGACCATGCGTATGTCCACAAAGACATCTACGACGCATTCTGTGAAGAGGTCAAAAAGTGCTTTATTCAGTTCTTTGGGGAAGACGCACAGAAGAGTGACGACTACCCAAGAATGATCACAAAAGACGCTGCAGCCAAAATGAAAGAGATCATTGAACAGAGTGACGTGTTCTATGGAGGTAATGTAGATATCGAAGACAGATATGTTCAACCCACTTTATTGAAAAACGTCAAAATGACTGATCTGTCTATGGAAAATGAAATCTTTGGACCTATCCTCCCTATCATTAAATATGAAAATTTGGAAGAAGTCTTTGCTATGATAAAGGAACACCCAAATCCATTGGCCGCTTATGTCTTCACAAGTGACGACGCGTTCTTTGAAAAGTTTAGACTGAATGTTAACTCGGGTGCATTATATAGAAATGACGCTATCATCCATTTAATCAACGGAAATTTACCATTTGGAGGAAATTGCCAGAGTGGTATTGGATACTACCACGGCAAATTTACATTTTCAACATTCTCAAGACCACGAGCAGTGGTGCAAGCACATACCTTTATTGATGTGCCATTGAGGTATTGGCCATTTACCTATATAGCTGAAATTGCGTTCAAGTATTGTGCATTCTGGGAAATACCAATTCTATCGTATTTATAAGGCGGGGAATATTGAGATAAATTGATTCTTTTTTAAAATAAATTCTAATATATTATAATATTATAATATATTATAATTAATAAAACAACTAAAAATAAATTGCCAATAACACTTGAATAACTCTTAATTATTAATTACTAAGTTACATCAAATCATTCAAGAATTAATTAAGTAAATTTTGTTGATCATCTATTACATCATCAACCTTTTCAACACTCGAGTTGTCAACACCCCCATCCAATTCAATTTTGATATCATACCGTTTTGGCCACCAATTCCACTCACCAAACAAATGAAGAAGCGACGGCACGACCATTGTTCGGATGACAAACGTGTCAAGTAAAATTGCGAGAGCAAGTACAACTCCAAATTGTTGCAAAACCATCATAGAAGATAACATCAACGCAGAGAACGCCGCAGCCATAATAATTCCAGCGTATGTGATCAAATAACCGGTGTGTTCGACGCCAAGAATAACAGCAGACTTTGTGGAATATCCACTCTTTCTATATTCAAGTACTCGTGTGAACAAGAAGATATCATAATCCAAACAAAGTCCAACAAGAACATCAGTGCACATCACTGGCACGGACCAAAAGAGTCCATTGGACCCCGTGAAAACGCCTGCTCTGTAGAGTATAGAAGACGTGAATATCACTGTAGAGAGTCCAAAGACCCAACCAATGGTCAAAGCGGTTGTGAATATCACACGAATTCCCATTAAGAGGGACTGGAATGCGAGTGCAATTAAGAGTAAAACAATCACCATCAAACAGACTAATTGTATTGGGAAGAACCCCAAAATGTATTCGACTAATATCACCATGTCCACTTCACTCCCTACTAAGTAACTTTCTATTCCCAATTCATTGTGTAAGCCAGTCATCATGTTGAGCGTGTCGTCAACTATAGGTCGTGCGTCTGAAGTCTCCTGTGGCACAAGCATGCAAAGAAAAGATGATGAAGTAGTCGAGTAATTGTATGCTTTATAATAAAAGTCGATGTTTTGAAGTAGATGTACTTCTCTTTGTGTCAACACATTTCCATTCATGTAGTTGTAACAGAAAATGTTTTTCTTCCCAATACTCGATGGGACCCTCTCCCCAAATTTTTCCATAAAGTCATAAGACGCTTGTTGTGTTGGGTCTGATAACACTAGAAGTTTATATGGGGATATTGCCCCCGTGGGCATCACCTTCGTCAAGTCAGTGAGTCCCTGAATCGCTTCAGTGCCTTTAGGAAAACACTGCGACGACGCCAGCGTCCACATGAAATCCTTCATACAAATAATAACTGGGGCGAGTATTGCCAAAGATATGATTAGTACAACAATACTATTCTTTTTGTGACTCATCCACTTTGCTTGGAAATGCCAAAATTTGGAGCCGACTTTGTCCGAGTATCTGACACAAAATTTGCTGCACGGGATCATCCCTTTGATGCGGAAAAATTTGGGGAACATGAGTAAAAGACTTGGTGTTATAGTTAAATTCACAACGACCGTGAAAATCAAACAGATCACACACCCCAACCCTAATGTCACTATCACAGTAACTCCATAGAAACAACAGCTGAGAAAACAACAAATCAGAACAGACCCCGAAGTCGCGATAATACGACCGGAGTGCCGAAACATCGTTTTAACAGCATCAAAGTGGCTTTGGTCTTTTCTTATTTCTTCTGAATATCGACTCAAGAGAAAGAGACTGTAATCCACAGACATGGCAACTTCTAAAGCCACTGCAATAGCTGGGGCTATCGAATAAAATTCGGACCAATAGGCGATTGGAAAGAGTGAGCCGAATGATACTGAGACAATAACAATCAAATTGATGATTGGGATGATCACGAGGACTATGTTTCTAATGACATATAAGAAGATAAGAATTGCTATTGGGAAAATGAAGATGTCCATTGACTTCATATCAGCAATGATTGCTAAGTTGATGTCCATTGATGCGGCAGTTGGTCCAGTGACACTAATTCTATACCCGTCAGTGTCTAAATTTGATATTGTTTTTCGTACACTCTTAATAATGTCCTCAACACCACTAACAGGTGAAATGATCAAAATTGCAGTCGTGTCATTCACGACAAAAAAGTCGGTGAAATTGAGTTGGTGTGTTTCCTCGGTGTAAACACCCATCACTTTTGTTGCGTTGTTTGCATAAGCCGTTTCTGTGACAGCTTCACTGATTTCTTGTGTCTTATTTGTCAAAACTGTTAATCCATTCTCTCTAACTATAACAACAACCGTTGTTTCTGAGGCACTGTGTGACGGGTACAACTCGTGGTACTTGTTGTTTGCTGTTTCTGAGAGGGAGCCTTTTGGTGGAGTGAATTGAACTGTTGTGTATGAGAACAAAGTAAGTGCAAAATACGCTGTTGCTATGGCAAGTAGTATCCAGAAAACTACAATAAACCACTTGCACTTACTTATAACCAGAAATAATGTATCAAATATTTTTTCCTTAAACGCTTCGAAATGAGCGTTGAACGACTTAAGCTTTTCTCCCATGTTTCTATTGTTTTTTTGTTCTCATCAATAGTAAAAAATGTCGAATTTTGTTATCATTTTTGGTGATATTAGAGTCATATTATTATAGTATTTTATTATTTTTTGCTTATTAACATTTTGAATTGTCGATTGTCTTTTCAAAAAGTATTATGTTTTAAACGGCAATTGGAGTTCAAATGTTTTTTGTTTTTTAAACTATTTTTTATTAACCCTTTTATATTTTTGAACAATATTAAAAAGTCTTTAAGTTTTATATTTTGGTGGATTTTTTCAAAATTTCATGAAGAATTAGTGTCTGTGTTTAGACAAATCCTATATTATAGTAATATTAATATACTTAATTATAATACATTAAAATTTACTACATTATATATAATATATATAATATTATATTTATTATAACACTATAAATGTTATATAAAACATTTATTGAATTAATACTAAAGGTCTTAATGCTATGGAACTCGAAAAAGTATGAGCAAGTCCCTGACCCCTGAGGAAATTCAACGCCAGCAACGCTTTAATCGTCACCAATCAAATTTATTCAGCGACGCATGCAAAGACTATGAAAGAAAAGATTACAATGGCGCGTTACTAAAATGCGAGAAAATATTGAGCTCATTACCAGAAAATGGGGAGGCTCTTTCTATGAAGAACTTGGCGAAGTATTTCAAGAGGGAGCAGAGTGGAGCTGACACGATGAAGGGTATCAAAAACGCACTGAAAAACAATTTGAGAAGTCCGACGATATGGCACTTGTATGGGATTGTAGCCAGAGAGCAGAAGGACTATGTCGAGTCACTGAAGGCGTTTAAAACGATGAACAATATTGATGGAAAAAGTTTAGCATTAAAAAGAGACTTGTTCTGCCTCCAAATTCAGAACAGAGACTTTTTGGGTGCTGTTGACACCATCGACCAAATGATTGTGTTGAGAAAAGACTATCAAAACAATTTTATTTGCAAGGCAGTTGCATCTTTCATGGGCGGTCAAAACGACAAGGCGCTCAATGCGCTGGACTATTTCTTACTCCATTACAGTGATAACAGCGACAAAGTGAGGTACAACGACTTACTGATGTTTAAAATACAAATATTGATGAAGGGGAAATTGTATAATGCAGTCTTGGACTTTATTAAAACAAACACAGACAATTTATTGGAAGGAATTAAAGCGAAAGAGTATGTGGCAACGTGTTTGACTGAACTTGGGAAGAAGCAAGAGGCACTCGACATGTTAGAAACACTGTTAAAAATTAACAAAAACAATACCACATACCACGAACTTGTTTTAAAAAATTTGAATATAACAAATGCACTTGAAATGACTCCAGAGCAATTTGATGTGTTCAAAAAGTTCAATGAAAAATTGTGCATTGGAGACACTTTGTATGGCACAACGGAAACACTTTGTTATCAACAATATGACGAAGTGTTTGAACAAGACATCACAAAATTCATTGTAAAACTTCTTGAAAATTCAAGAATCAATGTATTCAAAATTTTGAGTCCACTTTTCAATAAAAATACAAGCAGAAATCATGCAGAAAAAAGAACCTTTGTCGAAAATTCATTTTTGAGAATTGCAGAGGCGTTGAAGAACTGCACGTCGTACAAGACACTTTCAGCTAAGTTCATTCAACAACACCATATACCTATAATACAGGCACGTATCGTCTTCTTACTGAAAGGTGGAAAGACTGAGGAAGCGCTTGCATATGCCACAGCCATTGACGAAACGGAGTTTAACCTCAAATATTACTACCTTGCAAAGTGTCATATGAAGTTGGGGCAGTTCCCTTTGGCATTGCGGGAGATCAAAACTGCTTTTGACCTTAATCCAAACGACAGATTTTTCTATAACAAAGCAATTAAATACGCACTGATTGCTGGCGACATAACTAAAGCTGAAAACTTAAGTAAGACAAAGGACAACAGCGAGGAAGATTTAAAGACTGAATCATTGATATTTACACTCCGATTTGCAGAGGCCTATTTGAAGAGTGGGAATAAAGACCTTGCGAGGAAAAGGGCGCTTATGATACTTCAGAAGTTCGACAAGGGTGTGACCGATATGTTTGAATTCCATTTGTATGTGTATGAAAAACTGAGCATTTGCGCGTACCTCGACCTCATGGATAACAATATGAAATACCAGGACTCCGATATCAAGAAAAAAGCTCTTGAAATAGTTCAACAGACACAGGAGATTTGACCAAAGTCACACACTAACATTTCTTTTTTTGTCCATTCCTTTACATTTTAATAGATAATAAATAACATTTATATATTACTAAGTGTGTATTAAAATTTATCAATTCTTAGAGTTTCAGAGAAGAATAAAGAACTGAGAAAAGCACTTTTATCAACACCCCAAAATCTTTAAACTATTGGAAATTCAATTCAAATAGTGGAAACGCCAAATTTGGGTACAAATAAAAATGAAAAAATTAATAAAAAATCAGAAATAAACAACAAAGAAACTATCAATTAAAAAGTTCTTAACAACCAAAAATAATTGAACAAACACCATCCCACGTCACACGCGGCAGAAAACGAGTCGAAACTCATAATGTTCATTCAATGCCAAAGTGCACTCTGTGTAACAAAGAGGTGTATCCAGCCGAATCAATGAACAGAGACGGAAAAATTTTCCACAGCAGATGTTTCAACCTTTGGAAGAAACAACAACAACTCGAGCAGAAGCACAAACAAGAGTACTACAAGACTCCAGAAGTTCGCCCTCAGTATTTCAGAGTTGCAGATCCCTCGACTGGTAAGCCAGAGGCTATGGTTGCTGGTGTGGACGACGAGGAAAACATGAAAAAGATTAACCAAGAGGAGAATGAGTTTTTAGAAAAAATGCACAAGATGCAAGAGACTAATGGAGCCAATCCGTTCCATTAAATCTTTGTGTCTGTTTCTTCTCTAATTTTTTTTTTCGCAAATTTGTGGTTTTTTGAGTTTATCCACACTCTTTATTTTTAATTTGATTTATATGGTAAGTCAGTGGAAGACTAGAACCAGTTCTTAAACATTATCTAGTGGACAAAAAATAGCTTCAATTTTGTTTAAACATCTGCATTAAATAAAACGTGGAAAAACTTAAAACAATTGGGATGGGGTTTTGGGACTGTTTCCCGAAATATTCCAATTTTATGGTCCAAAAGTAACCAGATAATGTTAAAAACCATCCTGTATAAAATTATAGTAATAACGTTTGTATCATAAAAAATTTTACTCAATAATACAACTTTATATAATTTATATATATTATTATAATAATAAAGTTTGCGTTTATTTTGTTTGTAGTAGTTAGTTTATAGTAATGTTTATAGGCGCTGCTTTTCACTTAATCTTCACGACATTAAATTTTAAATGATAGAACATAGAGGTTCGCGGTTATTAACTTTATGTTAATAACTTTTAACTTTAACTGAAATTAAAATTGTTTTTTGAATTTAATAAAAATGTTATAGAGATGGTCAAACATAATTGCGTTTTGTAAAATTTTGTAGCAATACAAATTCTAATAAAAGTGGTAAAACAAAAAATATAAAATACAATAAACTTTAAATGATATTTTAAAAACATGTTGTTCAAATAAAATAATAAATAATTCCCAAAAATGTTTATTTAATATACACAATGTTTTAAATATATTCATGACAAAATTAACAAAATCATAATTTCCAAACTTTGCAAACAAAAATCAGATGGTATATATTTCACAAATAATTCACTTTAAATTAAACAAGAATGATTAATAAATTCAAAAATATGTAAAAAAATTATAATTTATTGATTTTTTAAATTTTATAAATACCATGATAAAACAAAATGTGAAAAATAATCAAAATATAAGGTTGAATAAAAAATGCCAATTATTATTTAAAATGGTATATTAATTATTCGAACATTTTTGTAATAAAATATAATAGTTGACCATTAGATTATTAAATTTTTGAATATGCACATGTTTATATGTACTTCTTTTAAATACATGTACTCAAAATCATGTGAATTTTTTAAATAACATGTAAACTGGAAACCACAAATTGGTATTACCATAGAATACCGAACCCTAATAACCCCAATTATTTAATGTATTTATATACCATTGTTACTCTTTTTTTCTTATCTCACTACCACTTTATTTTTTTAAAAAATTATTTATTACTTTAAAGAAAAATACTTTAAAATAAAAGAAATAATTACCTAAAAGCACTAAAATATTTATGTGAATAAAGCGGTTTAGATAAAGTTGTTAATTCAGTTATTATAGCAAATAACCAATGAATCGCCCATCATTCTCGATACAAAGATCGAAACGTTTTTGCATTGAATCGATAAGGTTGTTGATGGTTTCATAAGATATGGAATTCACACGACATTTAGTTCATTTCAAGTTCTTTTAAATTTTAAAAGCACTCTTCTTTGTTCTCAAACGCATTTCCATTATACTCCACAAATGCTCGATCGGATTCAAATCTGGCGAGTATGGCGGCCAATTTTTTATTACTCTGATGCCATTTTCTTCAAACCATTCGCTTGTATACTTGGCTGTATTGCACGGAGCTCCATCCTGCATGAAATAGAATCTCTTGCCATAGACTTTCTTAGCTTCTTCAAAAACCCCATTGTCTTTTAACATTTGAACATAACCTTCTTTGTTCATTTTACCTTGACAAAAAGACAGTTTGGTTTTGAAATTCTTACCAATACCTCCCCATACCATAGTAGAAACATTGTATTTCGCACAATCAACAAAGGACTCTTCTGGGTGTTCTCCTTTTTTCCTCCAAATGTACCGTCCATCCGACAACAAACAAAAGCGACTTTCGTCTGTGAATATTGTCCTTGTTGTCCATTTTTTGAATGCATCAACTTTCGAACGTTTTTCGGTCTGTTTTTTACAAAAATCAAGTCGCTTTTTAAAATGAATTGGTTTCATATACGGTCTACTTGTTTGTTTGGTAAAAATAAATCCTTCTTTGTGTCTGGTTCTGTTGACTGTTGATGCACTGCCTTTTACTTCTTTTCCGACTTTTTTCGAAGATGAAAAAACGTCATTTAAAGTTAGATCTGTAACTTTCTGTGTGAATTCTTTATCGAATTTTGTCCGTCTTCCTCTTTTATGTAATACCACTGGTTTGTCTTGTTGAATATCTTTTTTTAAAGAAGAAATGTCACGAAAAAACATGAAAAACATGTCTTTAACTTCCATGTATGTCATCCCTTTTAAAAGCGCTTTTCTCGCTCCTTCAATTTTTTGCAATCGATATTTTTCTGAATCTGTCATGATATTTAAATATTTTTTTAGTTTCGTAAAAATTCTAGTAATTAACATTATTTCAATTTCTGTCTTAAAAAACGCGTCTTCTCTTGTAAATTTTAATAATTTTGATAATTTGCTTTAAAGAAAGCGCTGAATTATACAAAGAAAAATAACATTTTTTTGAAATTTACTATTAAAAATAATAAAATAATATTAAAAAATAATTTACTACCACATTATGATTTTCAGTTTATATTATGAAGTCATATTTATATGTCACAATACTTTTTTAAAAAAAGAGTGATACACAAAATTTTTGTGTTTTAAAGATGTCGATTTAAGCACAAAACGAGATGATATTTGTATAATTATAAATAACAATCAAAAACAAAAGTTTGTTAGAATTGTAGTTTGAAAATACATATACAAATTTAAATAAAATTTTTAAATTGTAAATGCTAAAAACAATGAAAAATATAGTGGTTCATTAATGCCTGAGTTATAAAAAACATACTTTGACTTATTTTATTAAGAATCCAAATTATTTTAGAAAATAATTTCATTTGTTTAAATAGTTTAACAAACAAAAACACAAGTGATAATATATTGTTTTAAATGTGTGCAGAGATGATAAAACGCGTCTAAAAAGTTTGTATGATTTGATAAATACAAGTAGTATTTTAATAAAATCTTATTGATTAATCTTATTAGTTTATTGATCGAATAATTATAGTTTATAAATATTTAAAATATGTTCAGTTCGTGATTTGATAAACTGATAAACAAATAAACATTGAATTAAAATACGGTTTTATTACAAAAATAACACATAAATACTATTAGATGAAACTAAAATTTTATTTTGTTAATAATAAAAGTTTAAACTCGAATTTCAAAACAATTGTAAATTAATTACTTATCATAGCAATGATGATATCATATTGTTTTTTCCATACTCATGGAGAAAAACGAGTTGTTCCAAATGAATTGGTATTAATGTTGAACGACGTGGAGTATGTACTAAAGAACATTCTGAAAACAATCGCTCTGAAGATGAAGAAGATGCAAGCAAACATAAATATTTTGGTACAAGTTTGCTAATAAGAGGATAATCACAACTGTGTTCTTTCCACCATTCCAGTGGATTGAAAAATGATTTTTTATCAACAAATCCCGCATTCAACTATTTTTCAACTTCTTTTATAACAAGTTGTCGGATATCAGTTAGATCGGGTATCCCCTCTATTTCAGAAGTGAAATCAATATCAACATCTTTCTTTTCAACATTATTCTTACCATTTTCGACTTCTTCTGAATTGACTAGAATGACTTCATCAATAAATAGATTCATGTATTCTATTTCTACAAATTCAATTTCAAATCCAGTACACTCAATAACATATTCACCAAATTTTCTATTTTTATAATGAGGATTAAGCAATGATGAAATAATATAATTTACATCTTTTCTGATAGACAATTCTCCATGAAAATAACGATCAATGATTTCTTGAACTAATACATTAATTATTTTTTTCTTTGCAGCACAAGGACTTTCCACATTAATTTGTTCTGTTTCCAAATCAAATATATTATCCAAATCTTCAAGTTGTTCAAAGTTGTTTATTTTGTCGTTTCCAATGGATACTTGATGTTGAAAAGTCGTTGTTGTATCGTCGACGTTACCAGGAATAGAGTCATACTTTATAGATAACAAAGATAACAGTTTTAATATTGAATAATGTATAATAGATAGTGTTGGATATGTGTCTGAAGAAAATCGATTTATTAAAAAAAATAGATATTTAAGAACATCAATATAATTCTTTATGTCTTCTATGTCTTCGTCTGTAATATAATAAGTGGATATAAATATTTCTCGTTTGTTTGGGTTCGTTATTTTGGTTTGTTTTTTCTTTATCGCAACGTTCAAATATTTTACAATTATTAATATTCTGTTAACCATTAAATAATCACCAAACCATCTTGTTTCAACTGGTTTCACAATTCGAAGTGGTGATTTACCATCAATTGTTTGTGCTTCTTCAAGCCAATTTTTCATTTGTATACTTTTGCTAAAAAGATTAACTACTCTATGGAGCTTTACTAGAAGTAAGTTGTATCTTTTTACTTCTCTTGTGGATCTCTCTGCTATTAGACTAAATGTATGACAAGAACAACCAATAGATGTCTTTCCTGAATCTTTGACTGCTTTAATTTGATTGGCAGCGTTATCAGTAATAACAACAAAATTATCTTTTAAATTCCAAGTTTCGAAGAACACTTCCAAATTGTGTTGGATGTTTGCAGATGTTTTGTATCCTTCAATTTGTGCTATTTCTAACAATACGTTATTTAAGGTGTAATATTTGTCAACATAATGCAAAGTTAGAGACATAAACTCTTCTTCACACATGTATGTGCTCCAACCATCACTTGTTGTACAAAAGAATAGTGCTTCATTACGCATGTTTTTGACATTAAGTTTGGCAGCATCAAATAATTTTGGAATTACTGTCCGTGCTAATTTGTCTGGTGTAAGTTTTGGTTCATTTAAGTTTGTATGGGACATCAATTCCAAAAAAGAACGACTTGTTGTGTGTTCGTATGGCAAGTTTGAGTTAATGATATATTCTGCAATAATAACATCATTATTACTTGGTTTGCGTTTGTTTGGTTCGTATGTCACAAATTTGCAAACATAATTCATTTCTTTGTGTGTTGAAACAATATGTCGTTTCATGTTTGAAACCGAACCACTTGATAAATCATATTCGTGTATTTTCTACACTTGTCGCAGACAAGCCAATATACACAATTTTTATTTATTTTAAATGACGGTTTTATGTTGGGTGGATCGTGTTTTGGGATAAGCCTTTTTATACTTGTGTTTCTTTTTTCAACTTCATACAAAGATGCATGTTCCCAAACATCAGAAGCTTTAATTTCAATATTTTGGTGTATATCTTGTATTTGAAATGATGTAGTGGACATATTAATCTGGATTTACATTTGAAAAAGTCGCTTTTATATATTATATTACAAATGAAAATAAATTGATTCATTTGTTTTCAGAATATTAACAATTTAAATTTTTATCAAATTGTTCAAAATATAATATTTGGGAAAATACTTTAGTTAAGTCTGATGAATGTTTGTTGTTAATACATTATAATTATTATATCATTGAACAAATTATTTATTTTCTCATTGAAAACAATAGAATAAAAACATCTATGTTATTATTTCAGACTCAATCTTTGGGTATAATTTCAGAATACTTGAATGATAAATTCAATTTTAGTTAAAAGTGATGTATTAATTTTTATTTGTATCACAATTATTAATACATATTAAGTGTTCAAAACGTTTATAAAAACAAAAATAAAATACATAAAATATATTATAAAAATATGCGCGACTTTATTCATAAAAATTCTAATTTAATTACTCTTTTTACTTTATGTAATCAGTTGAATAAAAAATAGTTTAAAATGCTTAAAAAACCAATCCAAATGTTTGGTGTTTTTGTGATTTACTTATTACTTGTTACATTATAAAATAAAAGTCATATAATGTTTACTAAATTTAGTTTTTGAATAATTATATATGTTTCATTTACTCAAACACAACAATTATTTTTAAATTTCATGAACAATGACGTGTGAATTAATGAATAATATTGCTTTTAATTTGAAACAATTGACATTTGAATAAAAAACAAATTTAAAATACGTTTCTAATTTTTTTGATAAAAATTATGTTTTATTGTATGTTTTGTTTGAAATGCATTTTAGTTTTTAGGTGCACACGTTGACTTTTTCTTGTTAATCAAAATAAAGAAGCAAATACATATTTATTGTAATAACTTTTATTTTTTTATATGAAATATAAAGTATAAATAAATCGAAGTTTTTTATTTTTTGTAAAAAAAAAATAATTTTCTTCTTGTTTCTAACAGTAAGTATTTTACCTATTAACGGGTTAAATTATTCAGTTGAAAAACAGTTGAAAACCCGCGAACCTCTAATAGAACAACTTTTTTTAATCGATATTTTATTTTTTTTATGATTAATATAATTAACATTTATTGTTTTTTATTGTTTAAATTAATCTAAACGTGTATTTTTAGATCAAAGAAATTGATTATAATTGAGTTGAATTATACATTATTTTTCAAAGTAATTGTAATACACATATACAGTAGCCCAGTGAGGGGCACTACCTACACTTTTAATACTTTATTTATTATATCAAAATTTAACTTTATTAACCATTCAAAAACACACCATTGACTTATAAGAAAGGGTTTATAAAACATTAAAGTATTGGTTGATTTTAAACATAAAATCAAATCTCAAAATTGTTATTTTATTATAACTAATGTTATTAAACATTTACAGGATGGTATCAAAATGATACATTAGATGTGCCTTTTGATGAAGATTGTATCATTGATGAAAAAGTGATATATGATAGTCACTTTATGCGAACTTTTTATCTTGCATATTTTTAAACTCCAATTCTTTACCATTTTCATCAAAACAAAATATCGATTTATTCAATACAAATAACCCTCAATCTTAAGCGTTTTTTAAAATTACATACAGTCAAAGTCGCTTATTTGTGGGTTTTCTTGCATAAAAAGCTGTCTATTTGAATTTTTTGCAAAGAATTTTGAAGAACATTCTTTATTTTATTGTAATAATTTTAGCAACATTAAATAAAAATAACGTTTTTGCAATCATCATTTTAATTTTAACTATATAATTATTATCAATAAAAAAATATTATAATTTCAGTGTTTCAAAATAAATACATATAAACAATCATAAATAATACAAATCTTGTTTATCATAATGCCTTTTTGTTTAAAAAACCAAAGAAAACGTACCAAAAATAACACCCGAAGCACACAAGACGATTAAATAACTTTACATCAAACATAGAGAGTTAAAAAGAAAGATTTTTGAAAAACCATTCAAATGGAATTTGAAGTATTGCACCCAATACTTCAAATTATCACTTCAGTGTTGAGCAACTCCGGGCTTATAGAAACCATGACATAAAAGAAGAAAAACACAAAAGAGAATCACCCATTATCAATGCTTATTCTCACATGAAGAAATATGTTGATAGTGCAGTCAAAAATAATTCAAATTTTGACGACTTTGTTTTACAACTCGAAGTGGAACAATTCTTAAAAGACAATCCAAGTGAAAACATCATATCCAATATAAGTTCTTTTGTCAGAAGATTTAAAGAAAAGAACAACATGAAATATAAAACATCGTCTGGACACGAAGATTGTAATGATTTAACAATGTATTGTGAAGATATCGAAAAATCAAGGAAAAATTGAAAAAATATCCATTTCAAGATATCTACAACGCAGATGAAACATCGTTATTTTACAGACATCTCCCCATGAGGTCACTTTCAACTAAAACGCTTCAAGACTGTGGATATTAAAAAGGAAAGAATCACACTATTGTTATGTTGTAACAGCGATGGTTCTGACAAAACCAAACTGCTTGTTATTCACACCGAAAAAAACCCAAGAGGAGGTTCTTCACGACTCCTTTCAAATTTGGGGGTTGTATAAAAAAGTAATTCCAAAAGTTGGATGTCGACAAAGATTTGGAATGAATTTTTGAAAGAGTGGGACGACGAATTGAAGAAATCTGGACTTAAAATACTTTTGTTGATTGACAATACACCAACCCACAAACTCATTGTTGAACTTGAACAGATTGAACTTGTGAACCTCCCTCCAAACACCACGGCTAAATTCCAACCTTTAGACCAAGGGATTATTGCTTCTTTCAAAAAGCACTATCACCGTGGATATGGTTATTAGAAAACCACCCACACAATA
>NW_004440426.1:896821-900394 GCF_000330505.1 Entamoeba invadens IP1
CCACCCACACAATAAACATCAGATGTACACATATCCACAACTCAAACTGAAACTACGGTTATATTGGCCACATAGGAATCAGTTGATTAACCAATTCGTAGAGAGTGCTCGATAAGAAGAAGCGTTCTTCGGTTTGGAGAAAATTTAGTAGACCCAGTGAGACAAAAACAAACTGGACCTTTGCCAAAAAGACTTTTAAAAATAGTAGAAAATAAAGGCGGATTTAAGAAGCCAACACAATGTAATGTAGAACATAAAAAACGACAAATAACTCAATGTGGAAGGTGTCAACAATATGGTTATAACAAACATGTCCAATGATTAAGAAATAATTTTCAACTTAGTGATTAGATTGTGGTTTGTAAATATGAAAAATTAAAAGTAATTCGTAAGTTCATTTGAAAAACAAAATAATAAATTATATTGTTGTTATTATAAACCTATATTGAGCATTTACTAATAATTATTTGTTTATAAATACAGGTATGGTAACAACCCATCAATTCGTCTTAAACCCCTCAAGCTTCAAAGAACATTAATTACGACGTTATCCCGAACAAGTACGATAAAAATGGACAATAAAAAGTGTTGTATAACGAAAACAAAAACAAAAACCATAAAAACTACATTTGTTTATAAACGTTCAACACATGATCATAACAAGTCGCGTTTCGTGTAAAACCACAAGAAGTGACATCGGAGAACATGTTTCAACAACGCATTTCTGAAGTTGGCTTGCAATCTTTATCCGAAATGTTGTTTCTAAATATATAATATTTTTTCTGGTTTTGACAAATCAATTGACGACTTGAGGGGTTTTAAAAAACTATTGGGGTTTCGTACCGACTTGTAGATATTTTTATTTTTAGAGGTGGTGGTGAAATTAGTCGGTCCCATATTACTGATTGTTATGTTATTTTTTTCTTTTTGTAAATGAAAAAGCAATAACAAAAAAGACAAAATGAATAACATTTATTATTTTTATCATAAAAAAAGAAGCGGTTTTTAGCCCCCTTTTTATCAATACAGTAAGACCTCGATTATTTCCAATTTTTTTATTTTAAAAACCTTGACACTTTCCAAATTGAAGATTTTGAATTTTTTAGTAAATTGTTATATAAGCTAATAATTTAAATTAACTAACTTAAAATTACCTCGCATTTTTCCAAAAAACTTCAAACAACCAATCAGATCTTTGAAATTGTCGAGGTTTGGAAATAATCGAGGTCTTACTGTATCTAATCGAATCTTTGAAAAATATGCCATTGATTATTAAAAACTAAAAGTTCAAACAATAACAGTTGTTTTTTTTAGTAATTATAAGTCTATATAAAATTAAGTGATATATTTAACGTTAAATGTTATGATGAAGATACTTAATTTTAGGGACGGTTTTCGAAGTTAATCTTGTAAGAAAAAAATATAAACAGAAGTACTATCAACTTAAATTTTAAGTATGTATATTTATAAAAACACTATATGAATTTACGTGAATCAAGTTGATGAAATGTCACTTCAAGTGGCGACAAAACGCTTATTACAAACATTTGTCGTCTTAGCAAATTCCTATAAGTTATAAAACACTTGGAAATAATTAAAAATAACAATAATTCGAATATCTTAGTAATTACTTTTTTCATTTGAATATTAATTTTAATAAATTTACAATGATAAAAATCCACAAAGGAACTCAAACGGGTTTATTCTCTTTTTTGTTTTTTACACTCGGCAAAATAATAAAATATTATTTTTTTAATATTTTCATACAAGGATTTTTTAATAGTGTTGCAGAAAACTTAATTATATAATTATTTAATAGTATAATTTTAATATTAATGTATTATTTGTTTTATTAAACAGACATACATCGATCATCAATTATTTTACAAAAATAAAATGTTTTTTTTGAAGGAAGTCCACCTTTAAGCCATTGTTTGTGCGTTTTGTGTGTCACCCACTTTTCTTGTCAATACTGAGTGAATTTGAATGTGGATCCCTGTTTGTGGATTCACGCCAAGGGATAACTTGGAAAGTGGTGAATGGGTGCACAAACAGAATGCGTCTTCATAAGCGTTTTTCAATGCTTTGTTTCATTCATAATTTACTGACTCGGGGTAAATATACGACATTTCTTAAATTCGTGTATCGATCTTTTTAGTTTACTATTAATTATATTTGTAATTTGTCTATAATAAGTAAGAGTAATTAATTCTATTTTTAGAATTGGTGTAGGTCAATGTAGGTTTTTAATTATTACAGAGTACTATTTGAAATAATTAAAAACTTGTAGTTTTTTAACAATTACAACCATATTGAACTTATACAAAATGAACGCAGTCAGTCTTCTAACGTTACGTGTCTCAAAATTATCTGGTATAAAGACAATAATTATTAATTATTTTGTGTAATGATTTAAAATAATTTATCTTCTTTTTGGTTTTTTTACTTTATTTCTTTTGTTTAGAAATATATATATATATATATATAAAATAAACTTATGATACTGTATACAACAGCGATTGTATATATGTGTTATTTAAAATGTTCAAACGATACAACAGTTTGTTGCAACTCACATTAAAACAAGAACAACATTCAATGTACAAACATAAATTGTTTATTCCATCAAGTTGAACTTTAATTGATTTTAATTGAATTCTACCTCGATTAACACTTTTTATCAAGTGATATTCGATTGGAGTTCAACAAAAAAATGGTTTTCTCCTTTGCTTTGATTTGTTCAATTTATTTTTTGGTCAATTTAAAATTAGAACGTATACAAATAAACATATAGAGTCAGTCTATTAACGTTATCTGGTCCTTAAACCTTATCTGTTTAATTATTTTTCTTGTTTATTTTCGAACATTCGTTAAAGTATTTTTAAATAAGACAAAAATAATAAAAGCATACACATTTTTGCAAGAAACAAACAATAAAAGTATAAAAATTTGGAAATAACCCCAATATTCAATAAAAATAATTTATTATTACAAATGTTTATTTTTTTGTTAAAGCTGTTTTCCCCAATTTTTAAATAAATATTCTTTATTATCTTTCTGTTTTTAAAATTATAAAAACACTTCAATTTTATTAATATTTTTAAAGCAAAAATACACTTTTTATTTTTTAAAAATTAACCAAAACTTTTAATTAACAATGTTGCCGCCTCACGCCTTTTCCACTCGCACAGAATTTAACATGAGGCAGATCAACTTCAATCACATTATGAAGGAAGTTAATGTAGATTTAAAAGCAAAATCTCTTATCAAACTTGTGTTTGATTTGGAAACTGTTAATGGTTATATTTTAGCCAGTCTTAACCAAGCCATTCACAATTACAACAACATTATAAACTACACAATTACCGATTTTGACAAAGCGATAATGGCATTCCAAAATGACATAGACTCTATCAACAGTATTTCGGAAGTTATATCTACTATTATCAATACAACAAACAATATTAAAAACGTGACCGAGCACACCATCAACTGCCTTCAATTTGTTCGCCAATACACAGTTCCGCGCGCTGGATTCATTCAATTGGCCAACTATCTGAGACACGATGGTAT
>NW_004440426.1:900494-904171 GCF_000330505.1 Entamoeba invadens IP1
CAATAAACAATTCAAAGAAAAAAGTGTTGAAAAATTTACGTGTAAAGTATCGCAAGTTGGACAATTCTAAACTTGAATTGAACCATGGTTTCTCTCTTTATAAAAGTCAAAGGATAAAATTGAGTAAACTTGGATGGTGAAAATATTGATAAATGAAGTCGGTTATACATTTTTAATATTTTTGTATAAAAAATATAAATTGTATTAAATAATATAGTAAAAAACAAACAAATAAAAAAATAAACAGTACCATAAAAATACAATAAATTATAATAAATAGGTTAATGATTGTAATATTTAAAACCTACAAACTTTAAACACCAAAGAAAGATTCCGAGCATTGTACAAAAGTATGCGTTTATAATATTACTCAATCAACCACAACAACCAATAGACAAAACATCATCAGTATTATTGGTTTGCTTGTTTATTCGATCCATAAGCCAACTTACTTACAAAAAGCATTTTCTATGTTTACACAATTTACGATATTGATGATTGAAAATATTATTTAATCAATAACAAAGAAGTCGAGACAGTTAAAAATGGTTTAGATTGTGGTTTTGGAAGCATTTGTTGACAGCAAAAAGTGGACTTTTCTGGTCCTCGTCTACTTCATTGTGTTATTCTTTTAGGTGCGTCATTTTGGTACTTGTTCAGATGATTCTTTATTTTTGACAAAAAGTATCATCTTGAAAATAAATGAATTTATTGTTTTAAGTTTTATTTAAAATTAAATAAAAAATTTAAAATATCAAAAATATTTTTATCATTTTTGACGTAATTAATTTGAGTCCGTGGAAATAATAAGAAGAATAATAGAATATTCGTGACCAGATAACGTTTAAGGACCAGATAACGTTGATAGATTGACTCTAATCACTTTCGGATTTGGAGATAATTGGAAAGTTAAAAAATAAATAGAATTTGTTCACTTTTTTAATAAAATTCATATAAAACAGAAAAAAAAGGAAGCTCCAACTTGTTAAATACTTAAAATCTAACCAAAAAATGATGCACGGGCTGCGACACAAACAAAGTCTTTTCAACAACAAACAGCAGTGTGTGTTGCGTGTGCTGATTTTGATGCAAATTGTTGAGTCTGTGCGTCAAATGGCGAGAGAAAGTGCAACACATGCACCAACAAGATGCACCAGACGAGAATGGTAAATGTGTTACATGCGACACACATTGCACAACGGTCTGCAATGTCCAAACTGGTGTTTGTTTGGCCATTGTGTCAATTGCAATTCAAACGAATTTATTGACGAGTCTGATGGAACAACGAAGTATGAGGCGTGCACTTCTTTCGACTCAAATTGCAATTTGCGCGCATCAGACCAATCGCATGCGTGTGAGGAATGCAACACGAATTATTACCCGGACACATCAACAGACTTCAAGTGCAAAAGTTGTGACGCAACATGTAACGGAAGTTGCAACAAGTGAATTGGTTATTGCACGGGGTGCCTGTCAAATTACGTCTTTGTTTCTTCAACGAGTATGACGTGTCAAAGCTGCAGAACGTTTGATCCTCATTGTGCTACTTGTTCTCCCGACTTTTCCAGAAAGTGTGTGACCTGTGACAGTGGGTATTACCCGTCAAATGGAATCTGTGTAGCATGTTCAACAACGTGTCAACAAAATAAATGCAACACAGCAAATGGTATGTGCATGTTATGTATTGATAATTACGTTGTGACTTCACCAATTTCAACAAATTGTATAATGTGCTCTGCACGGAACAAAGACTGTGTGACTTGTGCAACAAATTTCACTCAGAAGTGTGTGAAATGCAAAAATGGTAAATTTGCATCAAATGGAAAGTGTATAGATTGTGAATCGACGTGTGGTGGTACCTGTGATGGAGTTAGTGGATATTGTACTGGTTGTACAGCAACGTATGTCCCTTCCAACACCAATCTGTCTATGTGTATTTTATGTCAGGCATTTGATTCGAATTGTGAGAGTTGTGTGACTGGTGAGCGGAAGTGCACAAAGTGTTCAACGCCAAACATGTACCCTGACGACACGTCACATATGTGTGTATCGTGTTCAACAACATGTGGAGGGAGCTGTGATGCAATCAATGGAATATGCACAACATGTCAAGATAACTACGTTTTCCAATCAACTAAATCACGTGTGTGTGAACAATGTTCAACTTTTGACACACATTGTAATAAATGTTCGTCTGCATTCGAAAGAAGGTGTGTGATGTGTAATACGTGATATTACCCAAACGACATTGGTATCTGCGTTCAATGTAGCACATTCAACTCAATTTGCACGAGTTGCAGCCAAACAACAAAGAAGTGCCTGGGGTGCAAAGATTCACAATATTTAGCTTCAAACGGGATTTGTTCAAATTGTGAAGTTGGGACTTATAAGAAGACTGACATGACTTGTGAAAGTTGTTATTTTGCAACTGAGAACTGCAATGTGTGTTCAACACTTTCTGTGGGTGTTTCCAAATGCATTTCTTGTATAACCAACTATGTATTGAATGGCGGAAAGTGTCAGTTGTGTCCAAGTGGGAAGTATTACAATCCAAATTCAAAGAGCTGTCAAAGTAATGATGTAAACTGTCAAATTCAAGTCGACGAGTCAACTTGTCTTCTATGTAACAGCAACTACTTTTTGGTGTATTGGGTTTGCTAACAAACAACTCAATGTCAAAGTGCAAATTTGGAAATGATAAATGGTATTACTTACAAGTGTGGAGATGGTGCGCATCTCAACATCTCAAACGAGTGTGTCGGCTGTGTTTCTGTCTCGGTTTGCCAATTATCAAAGACCAAAATAATACCATTACAGTGTCAAACCAATTATATATTTGACACGACTCCAAACCAATGTGTTACAGATGATAATTGCCATACAGTAAAATATGGGTTTTGCACCAAATACAAATCTGATTTAAATTACATATCACAGGAAGGTGCTCAAAGTGTCAAACCACCAACTGTGGTCTCTGTGACACAAGTACCTGTCTAAAGTGTTTGGACGGCTTTGTGAAATACACTGACACTTGGTGTGTATCAAAGAGTGTTATATCAACATGCAAAACATTTAGTTTGGGTGGATGTGTTGTATGCAGTGAGGGGTATTACCAGACAGACGCAAAGAACATAGAAAACAAGTATGATTACTGTGTTCCAATAGAATCCACAACAGTCACAAATTGCAAGAGATACAGCGCACAGAACACCAAATGTGTAGAGTGTCTTGATGCATTCAAATTGAAAAGTGGAATTTGTGCTGAGACATTCGATGAAAACGACAAACTCAAAACAGACACGAAAACAGCAACAGAGACTTCTTGTCAAATAAGAAACAACAAAGGATGCCAACACTGCGCTGATGGGTATTACAACATCAACAATGAGTGTATTCAATGTGAAAACGACTGTTTAAGTTTTCAACACAAATTATTGCATTTCATGTAATTGTTGTTTTTATCTGAGTACTGACATGTCATGCAAATCACTTGGTGCATTACAAGAGAGTTGTCACATTGCACTGCCTGGTGGAGGTGGATGTGCAATCTGTAACAGTGGGTATTATCGGGAGGGCATTAGTTGTACATCATGTGAAGAGTCGTGTGCACTTTGTGTGAACAGTTACGAGTGTCTTGCATGCAAAGACGGCTATTTCAACATCCCAGTGAAGGCAAA
>NW_004440426.1:904271-907098 GCF_000330505.1 Entamoeba invadens IP1
CCATTCACCAAAATGTTGTGTTCCAATAAGAATGTATTATAATTTGACATAGATTCAGACGCTCTTATTACAGTGGATGAAAAATCGCACGACTTGATATGTATTGGAAACCTCGGAAAAAATACCACTTAAAAGTTTAATTTAGTGTAATAGAAGGGTGTGATTGTTATGAAATACGAACAGTGCCTTCCATAATTACATTAAAGAAAGGAGAAGTTTGTGAGTTTGAGATATTCATTAAGCTGTTGTGCTTGTGTAAAATAGACGAACACTTTGTAGTTATCTATCTTAACCTATGGCGCTTGTTTTATTCCAAACCACATATGCATGGTCACAGAATTTGCTTTGTATGGACGTTTACAGGACTTGATGAAACACAAAAAGTCTAATGAAATTAGATTGAAAAATAAAATGAAAATCGTAATAGATGCTTTCAAAGGGATATTATATTTACATGAGAATGGCATTTTACAAAGAGACAATAAACCAGACACATACTCGTCATTTCCTTGTAAAAAATAGAATGAATGTCAATGGGAAGCTGACTGATTTTGGAATTAGTAGAAACATCAATTTACTCACAACTAATATGGCTTTCACAAAGGGTATCGGAACACCAAAATACATGGCACAAGAAATCTTGAATAAACAACATTATAAGAAGTCAGCTAATATCTACTCG
This sequence comes from Entamoeba invadens IP1, assembly GCF_000330505.1. Taxonomy (NCBI): domain Eukaryota; phylum Evosea; order Mastigamoebida; family Endamoebidae; genus Entamoeba; species Entamoeba invadens. The sequence goes on from NW_004440426.1 coordinate 904,954, forward strand.
TTGGCTGTGACATTCTTTGAGACTTTGATATAGTGAGAGGCGTTTACTGCAGATGAGTTAAAATTTCCATGGAGCATCTCCATTTTTGTAGCTTCTAAAAACGGGTTTCAATCAGAGAAGGCATTAGTCCAGAAGCTTATAATGTTATTTCAGAAATGTGGACACAGAAACCCAAAGACCGACCAACCGCAAATGTTGTGGTGATTCTTTTACAAAAGTTACAAGGAAATAATTAAAAATGGTTTTTATAATTATAAAATTTATTGTTAATTTTTTTTATCATTTATTATATTAATTAATAATATTTTATTATATGTAATAGTAATTTTGTGTTTAATAAAAATACTATAACTAAATGGTTATATTATGAAGTAATATAATATAGTTTAATAACTAATATTAATAATAATAACAAATGGAAAAAAACCCATAATAAAGAAAAAAAATGTATTATGAAACATTTAATGGTAATGGTAAACTTAATTAGGGCGGTTCTGATGACACATTCATTAACATCGATGTTTGTTCAGGCAAGAACCAAGAAAATGGTTTGTACATAATTTGGATTCACAGGGATACAAATTTCGCAACTTACCAACATTTTTTATTTATCTAAGCAAGGTTCCCCATTTTTTGGTCTGTAAAAAAATTACGCCATTAAAAACAAGAAATACTTTTAGGGTCTCTTAAACCCTATAATATTTTTCTTGTTTTCATTATGCCTAAGAAAAAACAATCAGAAAATTTAAAATGTTAAAATAAAAGCCAAAAAACGGATAATTTAACTTATTTTTATTGATAATTAGTATCAATTAATTTTGAAAAAATAACTTCCAATTTATATTTTGGGCTTTTCTATGTAAAAAACGGATATTTATTAAGGCGATCATGGTGAATCTATTTATGTTGAATATTTTGGCTTTTTTACTCAGGAAATAAATATCGGACGATTATTATTAAAAATGAAATATTTAGAAAATAATTTTTCTTCCTAATAAAAAAACATAATTTGCTCCAAAAATAAAAAACAAAATAATTGCATAATAATATTTTGGGTGGTTGTGTTGAGCAGCAGCAGCAATTTAAAATCGAAATCGAAATGTAAATAATCCCGGTTATTTGCTCACATTCTAATATAACTTCTTAGTATTAATATTTTGTTTTATTGAAATTAAATAACATAAATAATCGGGAAATAAAAAGCGAAAATGTTAACTTTACTTTTATAATAATAAATCATATAGTGACAGAGCAAAAAAAACAAATATTGCCGTTCTAACGTTTGAACACATTTAAAAATGTTTTTATTTAAAATACTATTTTATACTCAAATTATAATGTGTTGTTAAAAAACGTTATAAAGAGACTTAATTATTATCAAATATTTTATCATTTAAAAAATAGAATTATACAAATTATGATATTTTAATTTAATCAACTTTAAACAACTTTGATTCAAATAAAACACATTTTCTAATTTAGTATGTCGTCAATTCCTTTATGTTTGATTCTAAAAATCGTTTTGGTTTCATTGTTTAATGATTTAAAGAAATCAACAAGTTGAACACGATATTTTGGATCATCCCAACACAAGCAAGTTTTTGCCATATGACCATCGATTCCACAAATTTTACGTTTTTGGTTTTTTCTTCTTTTTTCAGTTTTTTCTATATTGTTTAATACCATTTATTTTGACACTTTCTGGGTTTTCAACTTTCTCGACTAGTTTCGAAGGTTTGACCTTTGTTATCTGAATCAATAGCGGATCTTTGTAAAACATATGTTCACTATTCAGAATCACCTTTTCTTGTTTTTAAATCACTTGTATTATTGTTTTATAAACATCTGCAACTATATTAACTTCATTCATTTCTTATTTGTATGAAGTATTGTATCAATTATTTCTTCGAATACAACAACGTGTTCTTATCGTGTCCAATTATTTACATGTTCATCAAGCATTCGTTTTAAATACTCATGTTTGGCAACTTTCAAACTTGGAACAAGCACTTTTCTCCCAAAGTCTGTCATATTAAACAAAGGATGTCTCTGTGATAGAAACTTATCATAAAGATGCCAATAAAGTTGGTGGCAACACGGAAAAACAAGTCCAATATTTTGAAAATCCGGACACGAACAATTAAA
>NW_004440426.1:907198-908777 GCF_000330505.1 Entamoeba invadens IP1
TCAATGATATCAATTGTTTCATCATTAAACTTCGTTGAGAACGAATTTGCGAACTTGTTGGCTTTATTGATGAAAATTTCTGTTATTTTTATAAGTGTTACCTTTCTTCCTTCTGTTTGACTTTTAAAGGTGCCAAAAAATCCTTCAACAATATTGTTTGTAAAATCGGAAGTCATTTTACCAGTAAATTCAGGTAACCAACTAAATTTTGTTGCTTCAAGTTGTTGAATAAATATCTTTTTTTCTGATGCCATAACAGTATTTGTTGAATGTTGTTTACCAGTTTCGCAATAATCAATAAATTCTTTAAATAACTCATTGTTTTCGACCAATTTACCTTTAAGTATTATTTCAGAATCTTCACATTTATAAAGAGAAATGTAATTCAAAAAATCAACACTGTTGATTTCACCACGAATTAGCCTTTTATATCGTTTCAACATTCCTGAGTGTTTTCCAAATACTGTAATTATATTGCGACGAATATGTCTATAACAATACACAATTTTAACACCTGGAAAGACGTTTCAAATGGCAGAAGATTCTGCTGCTGATCTATCGACAATAAAACATTCAATGTTTGAATGACGATATCTGATAAAAGATAGAAAATCAGTTTAATATAAAGTAAAACGGTGCCTAATAAATCCAAAAGCAATAATTTGTGTATGATTATTTATTTATTACAATTATTTTTGAGTTGCATTTATATTGTTCTCTATACACATATAAAAACGAAAATGTTTTTCTTTCTTTTCCTGTGTTTTTGGCGTTAAAAAGTGAAAAACAACTTCCATCTATTTCAACTCGGGTTGATTCTGTTATTTCTTTGGTTGTTGTATTTCTTGTTATTGTATCAGATACATCCTTTAATTTGTTGATTAAATAAATTGGTGTTGTATTTTTTCAACATTTAAATCATTTGAAGTTGTTTGTTTGTCGTCCATTGTTTTTAAATAAAATTTCGTTTTTTTGTTGTAATATAAGTTTCGCTTTCAATCAAATGGTTTTTTGGAAGTGATTTTATTTTGTCTTGTAATATAATCTTTAAATCAAGTTGATCATTACGAGGATTTTTCATTTAATAATATTAAGTAGTAGAATATAAATTCTGTGGATTTAGGGGGGACATCATTTTATCTATATTTTATAATACTTTATCTAAACGCGAAAGACGCGAATATGAATTTTTCCAAAATTCCGGATTAAAGAGTTCTAATATTTTTTATTATTTTTTTTATTATTTTTTTAATTTTTTCTAAAATGAGCACAACACAAGAATACAGATTAAATAATTTTATCAATTTACTAATAACTATTCCAAGAAGATTTTTTGAATTGTTTCACAATTAAATCAGGAACTATTAAATCAGCATCTACTAAAATTAATAACAAAGAAAATTGTAGAAAAGAATTAATTGCTATGGACATTGAAACAAGAGATTTATATTTACATTTTAAAGTAAAATTAGAAGCTCAATTAAAAAGAATTGAAGACAATAAGAAAAGTTCTATTAAATTAGAACAACCATTTTTAATAAAAGTTTTCAATAAAATAAACAAAACTGACAAATAAACT
>NW_004440426.1:908877-913187 GCF_000330505.1 Entamoeba invadens IP1
AATTAATAAAAAAGCAACATTAATTAAAAATTTAGATAATGAAAAAGAACTTGATAAAAAGAATTTAGAATGGGCTTTAAATAATATTTCTTTTGATAATATTTAAGACAATGATAATTTGATGAGAGAAGATATGTATCAAAAATTTGATGAAGAATTAAAAATTAACGCTGAAAGGAAAAAATATTTTAATGAATTAAAAGAAAAAGAACAATATGAAAACAATATGAAAAATTATAATGATATGATAGAAGAATTAGAACAACAACAACTTTATAATGATAATATGGAAGAATATAACGATATGATAGAAGATATTAATGACAATTTTGAAATTAATACTAAAGTAACATACGATAAGGAAAATAAAATAGTTTATGCTGATCTAAGATGTGGTTTTAGAGAAAAATTAAGAAGAATTCAATTAGTAAGAGATTATTTTAACGATTTAATTAAAACCACTTTATCAACTACTGATATACTTTATAATTATCACCTTTGTCAAGATGGATGGAAATCTTATATGTTAAATACTCAAGACGCAATTGATGAATTTCTTAATTCTGTTTCTGAAGAATATATGGGTTTTATTAATAAACAAGAAGTTAATGATGGTATAGATTCTACTTTTTCTGTTAAACAAACTATTCCAGAACCACTATTCTTTCTTGAATTAAGAATTTCTCCATATCATTACGAAGAAGATCTTATTCATCAATATAAAACTACGGGTGGTTCTTTCTTCCCATACAGATATAAAGAAGAATTCAGTATATTTGGAAATATCTTGCTAAAGCACAAATATTCAGTTCATTATTTGATAAAAATGGAAAGATTAGATTAGAATTTGATTTAGATTGTTTCTGTTATTCTTTAAAACAAGCTAAAGTTGACAATGAAACTTTAGAATTAGTATTAATTCATTGTAGAGGTAGATATCAAAAAGCTAAATCGTTGAATGAGTTATGTAAATTTGCTCATATTAGAATCAGAATTAATAGAGAATGTATTGACAATAAATTAAAAAAAATTAATAATACTTTGGAATAATGTACAAGTACTTTCTTGAATTTGAACTGTTCCAGTAAACCGAGAATAAACTATTTCCACTTGAGAAATAACAATAACCAAGAATAAGTGATTTATCACGAATTTGTATAAATTCTTTAGACACACCTTTCATATAAGTAGAACATGTAATTGCATCTAATGTTAGATGATTTTATTTAAATTCATCACATAATATTGCTGGATTAACCTGACAATAAACAAAATTTTGAGTAATTCTTTGTTTCATATCTAATTCAAATTCATTAAATATTGCATTTGGATATGAAGTAAATGATTGTAAAGGCATGAAATTATCTAAAGAATTATCAATTTCATTTCAGCATCAAATGTTGAATTTCTAAGTGAATCATCAACTTTAACATATACTCCACATACATTATTTTTATGTTCAAAAGCATTTTTCCAAGCTGTATAAACACCAGCTCTAGATTATTTTTCTTGTTGAGTTCTACACATTCCAGAAATAGTTGTTTCGTATATCATCTTAGTGTTTTCATAATATGTAGTTCCATTTTTCCAATTAATTTTCATACTGTCTAGCCATTGAGTAGAATCTTTTAAACCAGTAAATAACATACAAGCATTAGATTCTTTTTCAACACCTGTGGTTGCAGTTCTTGCTCCATCTAGAACTAATTTAAGTCTTAATTTAATTGTTGCGCTTAAATAACTCTTATCAATATTAGTAATATGAAAAGATGGATCTATAATTGCTATTTTAGAATGAGCATTATAATTAAATGGAACTTGTTGTTGATAAGCATTTACAGTAATCATTCTACTATCATGAACACCATCATTAGATGTAATTATTTTCTGTTGTTCATCAAAATATTGTAGGATATCTTCTCTATTGGCATTTTCTGAAACTAAAGGAATTCTTATGTTAGACATTTATTACAGTAAAAAATTGAATTTTAAATATTTTAAATGCGGCAACCCGGATATTATAAAAGTCTTAAAAACTTTGCCAATAAAATTTTGGAAAGAGGTGGAAAAGTATTAAAAACATATGGAAACACAATGAATAAAGTTACAAATATAGCTAAACCAATAATAAATACTGTTCCTTTAGTTGGACCAGTTATCAGTAATATCGATGATAAAAAGTTTCAAACATATAGTAAATTTGGAGACAGAACGAGTGAGGTAAGTAAAGGATTGGATCCTCTTAAAACATTAAAGCAATTTGGTCATAATGATCTTAAAAATATATGGGTGACAAAATAAAATGTATATAATATTTTTTATTTTATTTTAAATGGTAAAAGAACCTCTTTTTGGCAAAAGTTAAAGAAAGTTAAGGATTTCATTCCTAAAATAGGAAAAGCAGCTGTATGGATTAATGATAATGTAATAAAACCAATAACACCTAATGCTAAAAATTTAATATAAGCATATGATACATCTGGTATGGGAAATAAAATGTTAGATTTTAGTAGCGACTTAATTGATCAATACAAAACTAATAAAAAGTTAATGTACCAGATACAACTCACTATTCTAATAAATTCGTTGAACAATTAATGAATACTCAGCGTAGTAATAATGATAAAAAGAGTTTTAAATGGTTCTAATTAAATTCATATTATTTAATTAATATTTTTATCATTAAAAATGAGTGTATATAAATCTCAATCTGATAATGCTAAAACATTTGATGATGAATCGGATTTTCAAAAATATTATGATAAAAACAATAAATTGATAATATTAAAACCAAATCATTAAATTTAAGATTTAAAATTATTGGATATAGAATAGGTAGAATAGAAGGAAAAATATTATTATATCCAATTAAACTAGAAGATACAATTGATACTAAAAATAATATCGAAGAAAGATTGACTTATCTTGAAAATCTATTTAGAGATTTTATTAAAGCTAATCCACAATTATTTCGTTATCTAACGAATTAAATATAATCTTTTCATATTTTCGAGTTGATTATAAACCGATTGAAACTCTTCGAATGAGATATCTGTAGTAATTTGATTATAAATATGATGAAGAATTTGAGGTGAAAATGAATTAAATATTCATACTGTAGATAATATTGATTTTATCTGTGCTGGTATACCTCTCCATATTTGAATAGCTATAAAGAATAAACAATTGGTATGTCTTGTTTTATATAATGATTTAGATAATAAAGAATATTCATTTTTTAAACAATTAACAACATCATCTAAAACAATAATTGTTTCTAAAGGTTTATCACTATTTTTTAAATATAAACATTCTAGTATAGAATCATCTTTAGGTATTTCTTTTCTAGTCATTTTATTATTAGTTTCTTTAATTTCAAGGAATTTAGTATAAGCTTTTTCAAATTGTTCATATGTAAATTTAAGTATTGGAATATTTATTAAAAGCTCATAATGTAATAAAGTTTGATCAGAACCAGTATTATTAACCCAAATAATAAGATGAAACTGACTTTGTCCGAACGCAATAGAAACTTTATCAATTTTAATAAGTTCTTTACAAATTGAAGTTTTTTAGAACAACCTGATTTACATATAAGTAGATTTATAGATCTATGCTTTACAAAACCTTCTGGATGAATAGTATTCATTGTTGTCTCAGACTTATCAGGAGCATATTGATTTATTAATGTGTTGACATATCCATTTAGACCAACTGACATTTTTTACTAAAAAAATATTCATAATTTTCATTATTTATTTCATATCTCTATATCAAGATATCTAATAGTTTGTTTATCTTTATTTTCAAATTCTTCGTAATTTTTAGTTCAAACAACCATAAAAGGTTTTAAATCTGGGTTAAAATTATTCTCATTAATATTTTTAATAAATTTATTTTCGGAATTAATATATTTACTAATTTTATTATTAGCAAATTATTGTTTACCATCTTCAGATAGAATAATATGAGTTTTACCAAATTTTGTTTCTATTGATTTAAATCTAATTATTTATAAACAGAATTTTCTTCTAATTTTTGAATATTAGTTTTGTATTCTTGTGAGGTCATTCTTTTTAAGGAATAAAAAAATAAAATTATTTAAATTATTCTTTAATTATTTATTGAACAATCAAATGGGGTTTCAAAATTTAATAGTTTTACAATACTTCTATTCGTAAATTCTGGTAAAAATTGTTGTACTACCAGTCTTCTAAGAGAATATTTTTTAACATGTTTGTCTTCAGATAAATTAACATACACGTCATATTGTAATGATGGTCTTAACATTATTTTTATTAATTTATTTT
>NW_004440426.1:913287-928006 GCF_000330505.1 Entamoeba invadens IP1
TCATTTTGATCGAAAAATGTTTTTTTGTAATTCAAAAAACAAGTATAGTTCAGTATAGTTAATATAGTTTCTGAAAAAATGAAAGTGCTTTTTTTCACCATGTTAAAAAAATAGAACACAAACAAGGATAATCATAAAAACGATAGTTGACAGTATGACAATTAGTTGTCAATTTTATAACATTAAGAGCTGTTTATTGAACATTACAGATATGACATTATACATAATCATTGTTGTTTATCAAAAAAAGAAAATGAAAGTGCTTTTTTTCACCCCCTTTCATTTTTTGAGTAAAATAAGAAATGATATTGAAAAAATGTATTTTTGTTAAATTTGAGTACTCCTCTTTATTATAAACAACATTTGTATTGGCAGCAAACTATACACAATCATGAGTATCAAAGTTATGGTCACACAATCATTTTTTAAATTTATTTTCTTGATAACATGAAAAATAGAAAATAAAGAGTCAATTGTTACATAAAGAAACGGGAAATCACCCAAATTTTATAAATATATATTGCGATTAGATGTCAAATTGTTGGAGAATAATAAAGACAATTTTTCGAAACACTTCAAATTATAATTATTAATAAAATTAACCATTAATTATAATAAAAACGATAAATACAGCTGGTTTCAGAACTCAATAATCATGTCCAAACCACAGCGGAAACTCGCTTCAAAAAATTGGATTTGAGCGTGTTGCGCCACAGTACAAAATCGGGTCGTGGCTGTGATTTTTGGATTTCTGTGAAACCCATGCAACAGAAATCATGGAATGTCTAACACTCCAACAACAAATGAAATTGTTGAGAAGTGAAAAATGGCTTGAAAAGGTTTCAATTGAAACGAAAGCCAAAGTGTTGGGTGTCTCACCCTCGACGGCCCGCCTCAACAACTTGTATGACGATGTCGAAGGGAAGTCTGGAAGAAAACGAGAAATTAATCAATCGAGAATGCCGTTGTTGTTGGAAACAATTCGAGAAAGACAAAACACCACCAAACCAATCACCACCAAAAAGATGGGAAATGTTGCAGAAGGAGTTGTTGGGAAGAAAGTATCAAAAAGAACCATCGCAAACAGTTTGAGAAGGGAGGGTTTAATTAAGAAGATTGCAAAACCAATGGATAAAGAGAGAGCTGAGTAAGAATGAGTTAAGAAGCTATGAAACTAGAGCTGTTGATTTGTTGAACAATGACAAGCAATATGCCGGCGAAAGAGGTGTCCACTTGAATGGAGTTAAACCCTCCCTCCTTATCAACATGGACGAAAGTGGTTATTGTCCATTTGTGGACTCAAAAAGGAGCAACTTTTATGTTGACGACAACTATGACTACACCAACTCTTACTCTGTTGATCGCTCTCAAAAACGCATAACACTGATTGCAGGAATATTTGCCAACAACACCACGCTGAAACCAATGATCATACTATCAAACTTGACAATGAAAAATGAAATCGACAGATACATAGACAGAGATGATGTTGAAATTGCATATCAACGCAAATCCTTCGTTACGGAAGACATATACACGTTGTGACTTGAAAGATGTCTTTAATTAGAACTGGAATTAAGAAGAAAAAATTGCCCACAAGAATGGGCGGTTTTAATACAAGACAACTGTGTTAGCCACATTAAAGATGGTGCTAGAAAGTGGCTGTTCGAAAATAAAGTGGCTTTATTATTATTGTGCCCACACAGTAACCACTTGTCTCAGCCACTGGACGTTGTCATATTTGGCGTTCAAAAAGTTTGTTTTTTATTATGAGAGAAATTAGTGAAATGATATTATTATTCAAAGCCGTTATAAGTCTTGTTAACATGTTTACTTTTCTTTTATTGTTATTGACTGATAGAATGCAATGGGTTCTTCGGTAGTTTCTCGACTTGTTGGTATGAAGTACCCCGTTGGTGTTATGTCTCAAAAGGATGATGTTGAAGATGAAGTCAAGAAGGCTACAAAGCGAAGAAAAATGGAAATTTTAGAACACAAGGATCAAGATGGTGCAATAGATGCTGCTAAGTTGGAAGAGTTGTCTGTTTGTATGGTCACAAAAAGAGTCGTTGAAATCATCCATTCGTTTAAAATTGCCTGCGTAAACAACAACAACACCTCAGCCTTTCACATGTGTGGTTACGTAAAAAAGCCAATTGGAAAAGAAAAAGAGGGTACTTATGATGTCAGAATTTTTTACTGTAGGGAGTATGCCTTCAGAATACGAGAGTTTTTGGGCGAACAGGTTTGCGTAGTTCCCGTTGCCTTTCCTGGAAGAAGAAGCAACTTAAACATTGATAAAAACGAAGGCACTTCAAAATGATTGAAAATTTGTGTTATGTTTGATTTATTTTTTGAATATTTCCTGATAATTTCAATGTAAGTTGGGCTGACCTGTAAGGTTAATTAAAGTACACAAGTTCAAAAGGAATTCAAAATGAAATTTATTTTTATTATTCAATCATTGATAATATTATTTAAGTTTAAAATAATAAAAATATGGTTTTAAAAACGTCTTTTTAATACAATTGTCAAATTATGACATCTTGTAAACTTTAAGTTTTTACAGATCAACTCTGATTTTTACATATTTAACAGATCAATTAAACTGATATTTTTATTATTTACTCACGTTTAAGTAACAACTGCATTTTCCTTAATTATTATAACATCGACAATCTTTTTTTCACGACTGCTTATTATTGTTTGTTTTTTATTTCTCTTTATTCAATGTGTTTATCAATAGCTTTATTTGCTTTGGTTAAACCAATACTGGTTGTCAAAAAGGTGGAATTGTGGAGTTTGTTTACGTTTTGTTAATACAGAAAGTGTTGACCGTATAGGTTTAGCGTTTCTTTTGATGATTGGCTTTGTACTTGTTTAAAGCATAAAATACTCTTGCCATTGACTAGAGCATTCATCTAATTGAAACTTTTATCATCTTTTTGTTATTGTTTTTTGTTATTGTTTATAAATGAGAAGAAATCTTCTTTCCCTTCATTTTCTATTTATTTTTTCGTTTTGATTTGAATAATATGTTCTTTTTCGTTCTGTTTGAAGGGAAAACAACTTCAATTAAAGGTACACTACAAGTGTAACTTTTATTGAAATGTAAAAATAAACCGAACCTTTATTCAATCAACAACCATTTTTACCATGACTATACTACTTATTAAGTTCGGTTCAAAATAATATTTTAAAATGTAAGATTAAAAAAACTTTCATGTTTTTTTAAAAAAATGTATAACAATTTTTAGTAAACAAAATACACAACAAAACGATAACAAAATTCGTTATGACAACGAATTTAAAATAATTATTTATTGTAAGTTTGTATACCTTATTCTTATTTTATCTTATTTCATTAAGATGAATTAACGATATTTATTAAGTATATTTTATATTAATTATCGATATTATAAATGATGTTTAATTCCAACTGATTAAATAATTAGATATTTTAAATAAAAACATTTTTAAATGTGTTCAAACGTTAGAACGGCAATATTTGTTTTTTTTTGCTCTGTCACTATATGATTTATTATTATAAAAGTAAAGTTAACATTTTCGCTTTTTATTTCCCGATTATTTATGTTATTTAATTTCAATAAAACAAAATATTAATACTAAGAAGTTATATTAGAATGTGAGCAAATAACCGGGATTATTTACATTTCGATTTCGATTTTAAATTGCTGCTGCTGCTCAACACAACCACCCAAAATATTATTATGCAATTATTTTGTTTTTTATTTTTGGAGCAAATTATGTTTTTTTATTAGGAAGAAAAATTATTTTCTAAATATTTCATTTTTAATAATAATCGTCCGATATTTATTTCCTGAGTAAAAAAGCCAAAATATTCAACATAAATAGATTCACCATGATCGCCTTAATTAATAAAGTAAATGGAAAAAGTGGGATGCTGAGAAAAAAGGGGATGCTAATCTCAATATTAATTAATTTAATATTATTAATAATAAATAATTGATATATTTTTTTGGTTTTTTTATTTTATTGATTTTTTTATTAATAATTTATATTAAAATTAATAGTAATTTTACTATTTTTCAATTGAAATTAACCAATAGTTACGAGCATCCTCCTTTCTCTTGCATCCCCATATTTCCTCCTACTGTAATTATTTGTTTATAAATAGATATTTTTATTTTAAGAGGTGGTGAAATTAGTCGGTCCAAAAAACATTGATAAATATTTAAAAGACTTTCTATTTTTTTAAAAAACGTGTTGTTAAAAGGCTAAAAAAATACAAAATGTTCATAATTTAATTGTGTTTTATACTTGTTTTTGTTTTTTGGTTACGAGTAAATTGTAAAAAAAATATGGGTGCATAAAAAATTGCCACAAAAAAATAACACAGAAAAAAGGAATTGTGCCGATCTATAGATTTGTCTTACCATGTTTCAACACACTTTTTTTAAATGTGTGTTGAAAAAATAAATATTAAATTTACTATATTTGTAAATGGTATTGTTACAAAACAAAAAAACAACGACAATTATATGTTTTAAAAAAATAATAGTTGTTTTTTTAGTTTTAATTATATAAAAAACCAAGGTATTCCAAAAAGTGAGGTGTTGTTATCTTTTTTTACAAGAATCAATACATTACACCCCAAAAATAATTAGAGTTTGTTGTAGAGTGTTGTTCTTTTTATCAATTTATACACAAATAATTGTTTAAAACCCGGGAATTAGGAAAAAATTGGGAAAAAACTGAAACGACGATTTTTTTATATTTCGAATATGATCCCGATATTTTCCAATTTTCATTGACCAAAAAGCCCAGGACAACTTTTTTAGATTAATACTATAATGCAAATAATTATTTAAGGTATAAATAATGAACAAAAATTACATAAAACAACAACGAGTGGTTTTTCGGAACCGAAAAAATACCCACTGGTGTTAAATCAATAATTAATTAATCACAGTCAAATATTTACATTTTATTTTTGTTTTGGTGTGTGTTGATATTTATAATTATATTATAAAAATTTAAATTTAATTTATATTTTAGGTATAAAAACAAATTCAAACTGTTTGATATATAATGTACATTTTGTTTTTGTGTATACTGGCGAACGCTTTCACTCTGGGAGATGATCAACCAACAGACCAACAAGCTCTCGTCCAAGTAAGTCCTACCACGACTCCATTGCTTCCAATTACTCCACAAATGGGTGTGACGCTTGCAAAATCACAAGTTGCACAAAAGAATCCAAACTATGGAAAGGTTAAAAAAGACAAAAAGCCTAAAAAAGTAGCTGTAAAAATGTCCAAAGAAGAAAGAAAACTACTTTATAAACAAAAAGAAGAAGAGAAAAAAGCGAAAAAAGCTCAAGCAGATCCTTATGTACTTGAAGACGCTCATATGTGTGGTTCACAATATGATCCTTCTCAACCAAAAATGGATTATATCATGTTTGTTCAATTTTGGCCAGGAGTTTCTTGTACAGCTACGAATAAATGCACCATCCCTAAGGGTTCTAGCTACATAGCTGAAGGATTCCATGTTCATGGATTTTGGCCACAATTATACACAGGAAATGTTTTAAAATGTTGTGAAAAAAAATTTGATATTAAAGTAGTTGAACAATCAATGTTGGCTGATAAAGAACTTAGAAATGATATGTCAATGTATTGGTTTTCAAACGGAAAGTGCAGGTTCCCAATGTACGAATTTGATAAACACGGAACTTGTGCTTACTCCGTTTACACTGGAGAAAATGGTCCATTGGACTACTTAAAAACAGTGATGGACCTGAGAAAACGTGTTGATGTGTGGAAAATATTGCAAGACACATATAGTTATGTTCCTAATCAACAATATTTACTAAATGAAACGAGAGATAAAATTGCAAAAATGTATGGAGCCCCCCCAGCTTTCACTTGTGACGAAAATGGTGCAATGGGAGAACTTAGAATATGTTATGATATCAATGAAACAAATAAGTTTAACCCTACACCAAGAGCTTGCCCTCAAAACATATTAGACGCTGAAAAAGAACACTGTAAAGAAAAAATTTTCTTCGCTCCATTCCCAGAAGACTTTAAAAACGCAAATTCAAAGAAGAAAAATAACTGCGAGTACTAAATGTCTAATAACTTATCAATTTGATGAATTAATATTTACGTTTTGTTTTAACTTGTGAACGACTAACAAAACATAGTATTTTTTTAATAATTTTACTTATTATATGAGTTTCTATAGAATCTTTTCTAACTATTATAATTAAAGTCTTAAAAAAGTTAACTACTTAAAATTATTATCATGGGATTTTTTGACAATAAATTCAAGAAAATAATTGAATATAAAGGTGACCTTGAAGATTCATCAAAATGCTTGGGCTGACAATATTTATTTGAAGTCTAAAATAAATGTAAAATAATTAAGAATTGGTAACAAAAAGTTTGAAATGCGTGTCAAATAATTATAAATACTAAAAATAATTAATTAATTATTTTTTATGTTAAAAAAAATGATTACAAAAAACAATTTCAATAAAACCTCCCAAGAGTTGTACCTCTGAAGAGCGGGCATTTTATAGACTGAAACTCAAAATAGAGTTCTCTCGAGCGGTATTTATGGTTTGATTAAATAAAAATGCCCGCTCTTCAGAGAATATAATTCCACACTCCCTCCCACTCTTAAAAGGTTTTACTGTATTTAATAAACAAAAAAAATGATTGTATTTCTTTACGATATTCATATTTAAACAACTATATTTCATATTAAAATGTAGTTTTTGAAAATCACACACATAGTTATCAATGTGACAAGACATGGAATGATAAATAAATAATTAACAATCATGTTCAAATGTAATTGTTGATGTTAATATAAACCAAAGATAATATTTTTACATTTTTTTGATAATTGAATATACTTTTTATATTTAAAACAGGTGTGACCATTTTTATTGTGTAACTACATTTCAAAAAACGATTGTTTTTCAATAACTTATTGTTGATAATAACATGTAAATAACGTTATTTAATATATTTTATCCTTTTAATTTATTATGTCTGATTACACATAAATAGCACATTATGAAAATGACATCACAACTGTTTTTGAATTGTGAAATAATAACATGATAATACAGTTACTTTTAATGATTTTATTATGGTAATCAATATAAAATGGTTAGTTATATACTTTACATGTTCATTGTAAAAATGAATTAATTTATCAAACATGTAAACTTTTTGAGTGTGTAAACATATAATTTCAAACTACTTATATACAAAATTATTATAATATAAAAAGAACCTGAATTGTTATTTTCAACGACTTGTGGCTTAAACCTTTGTGTACATGTCATAAATAAATAAATAAATAAATAAATAAATAAATAAATAAATAAATAAATAAATAAATAAATAAATAATTTATTTATTGGTTAAAATAATCAACAACCACGTGAAGTTTGTTAATGATAAATAATAAGATGTATATGTGAACAAATTAAAAATGATGATAATAAACGAATTTGTATTTTTAGTTATTACATTCGTGTTGTCACTTAGATACAATTATATATATAACTATAAAAATTAAAATCATTTTTCTATTTTATTAATATTCAATTTGAAAGCAATTGAATTGTTATTAAATGTTTGTGTATTATTTAGATTATATGGGCACAGTATTTTATATCCAAAAGACAAATATTTTTGTTTTAATGCACTTTTATGCATGATCTATAATAATAACAAACTGTTATAATAGATAAATATGTTTAGAATTATTTTTTGTAATAATTATGAAAATGTATTCATTTTTGTTGAAACGACTTAGTATGTACCACAACAAAGAACTGAAATCAAATGTTTATTTTTTATTGTCTGCTTTTACTCCTTGATGATAAAATATTGATTTTTATATCTTATGTGTGAAAGAGCATCAAGTTATAAACAAAATTGTTCTAAACTGTGTTATTCTAGTAATTTTAGTCTAATTAATTAAGTTCTAGTTTGATTTTACACTTTTTCATATTAAAAATTTATCACTTTTTATTTTTCAATCTTTTATTTAAATGGAAATGTAGTGATTAACAATTAAACCTAATATATTATTTGTTGTTATTAGTTTATTAAAATTGATAATCAATTAATGTTTTTATTTAAGATAATCATGAAATTTGATGTTACTAAAATATATATATGTCAATAATGTATATTTTGTATGAATAATAAAAAAACGATAGTTAAGAAAAAATAATTGTAAATAACAATTTTTTAATATGTAATTATCAACAAAAAGTTGTTGAATGAAAATTGTGCACATCGACGTAGTTACACAATAAAATTGATGATAATTGTTTATTTTTTTATTTGTTTTTGTTTTAATGAGTATCAAAGTCATTACACAAAAGTTACTATTTACAATTAATAAAATCAATATAATAAACAACTATTATTTAAGTGGAAATTTAATTTGAGAATTACTTTTATATCAACATTGTTGTATATTTGATTTTTTGTTTATTTGAACGTTTATTTGTGTTGATAACTTTGTTATGAAAATTGATAACACGATCTGTTAAGTTTAATGATGATTATATATAATCAATTCAACAACGTGTAAATTCAGAAAAAAATGTGAAGTTTTAAAAAATATTTTTTTTGTTATTTGGTAAAGAGGAAAGTAAAATGCCGATTTACAAAAAAAGAATTAATTCGACCCAAAATATCTTAACATTACTTGGGTCGTGACAATCTCGAAGGTCACCTTAAATAATGAATAATTAAATCGGTTTTACACTCCTAAAATTAATAAACAGGAATGGTGAGTGGATTAACTCTGAATATAAGTTTTGACAAAAAAAAATAAACAATAAAATAATTACAGTACAGACTTTTGAATTTCGGTTAATAATCTTTTCATTTGTATCAAATAAAAACTTAAATTAAATCATAATCAATTGCAAATAAAATTTTTAAAAATATAATATTCTATGAATAACAAAACAAAGTTAAATAAAAATAATGTATATAACAATAATCAATTTCAAAATAATGGTTCGAGTTTGATCAAAACAATATTTATTTATAAATTATTATCATATAGAATAATAACAAAACATAACAAAAAACTTAATATTAATATCTATAATATCAATGAAATTGTTTTTTAAAATAAACATTTTTAGGTGAATGATTTGTTTTATTGCTAATCGACCATTTTTGATGCACTTTACTAGTAAATTCTTTTACATACTCAAAAACCCATTTATCTATTGTTGAAAGTTTTTAAGCATTTTTGTTTTTTTAAAAAATATTCAAAATTTAATTTTTTTAACATTACATTATTTTGTTAATCGTTATTAAACAACTAAAGTATTTAATTGGTATTTTCTATTTTTAGAGGTAGTAGTGGTTAATGTAAATCTTATAAAATTATATAATTTTATTTTTTTAAGATTTATACACAATTGGTTTTGTATTTTTAAAAAGGGTGTAATTTGATTCTTTTTCAAGATAAAAAATAAAAAATATTTAATTTTATAGATGTTTTTGAATTTGAAAAAAAA
The DNA here is from genome assembly GCF_000330505.1 of Entamoeba invadens IP1. Classification (NCBI taxonomy): domain Eukaryota; phylum Evosea; order Mastigamoebida; family Endamoebidae; genus Entamoeba; species Entamoeba invadens. Next base: position 922,847 of record NW_004440426.1, read on the forward strand.
TATTGATTGGTAATTGTGTAATGATCAAAACTTTTTTAATAAATTAAATTCATGTCTTTAATTTTTTGGGTGTTATATTATATTACACAACGTTCAGTTTTAAAAACAAAATTGAACAACCGATTATAAAAAATTACCTTTGTTTTTTATTCTTTCTTGAAACTTGTTTATCATATTTTTATGAAACTTGTGTTCTACTTTTTATTGTGTTGTTTGGTGCTTTATTCATCGGGCCATGAGAGTCTTTTTGTTGATGAATTTGATTTGACCGAGGAACTATCAACAACCGAAATAGAAGATAATGATTCGGGGTCTTTTGTTGCTTTATTTGATTCGGACGACGCTGACTTTGAATTATGTGAAGACCCCAAATTAAAAGAAATAGTTGCAAACTCAAAGAAAAACTTGGAAGAATCAGGGAATAAAATGAATGGAATTATGGGTGCTGTTCTAAAACATACAAACACCATTTCTAATATTACTGGCGCAAACGCAGGTATTTCTGGTGTCCTTGCTGCTATTCCGTCACCACTCACTCCTATTTTGGCGGGAATTTCAGTTGGAAGTGGGCATTTGGCGCTTTTGGCGAAAGGTGCACAAGTTGGCAAAGAACTTAAAGATACATTTGAAAGAAAAATTGATAAAATTAATAATGATGAGATAAGAAAAGGGAAAAAGGTATCTGATTCATTATTGGATCTTGGGAAGAGAGCCGGTAATTATGCTATTGACACTGCTGTTGATACAGTGAAGGAAACAACAAAAAATCTTGTGAAAGATGGAGTCAAAGGAGTTACAAAATTTGCATTGAGTAAAGCAGCAGAAGCAGTTGGTATAGATGAAGAAACTTCAGATAAACTAGCCGAAGGAACGACCTATTTACTCGGCAGAGCGGTGAATAAATTGGGTAAAAATATGATCGGGATTGTGGACGATCATATTGATAATATTGGAATAAATACTAAAAACCTTATAAAACGACAGATAAACACAGCAACTGGAGTTGATCTTGGTCAAGAAGATCTGAAAGAAGTTCGAAAGTATAAACCGATCACAAAAAGAAAAATAGCCAATTTTGTTGCCAATGAGATTAAAAATGCAACTTCTAAGTTAGCTGATAATGCGATCGACGAAGTAGTAGAATTTGGTGGGAAGTATGTAAAAAAGGCTGGAGAAAAAATAGGACTTGGAGAAGGAGTTAATACTTTCCTAACTGATCAAATAAAAGGAGTGGCTAAAATGGGGTTAAATGTTATTAAAGACAAAGCTACATCTGTTGTGAATAACGATATTGATGAAGGTAAGGAAAAAATACTAAATATGCTCGAAAAACACGATAAACACCCGGAATGATGAAGGTGCGTTATTTTAATATGAAAACTGGTAAGTCTATTGATAAATGGGTTAATAAAAAAGAACGGTTAGAAAAACTTAAGGCACGCGAAGCCAAGTTACAAAAGGAAGCAAAGGAAGTACAGAACATTGCAACAAAAACAGAAACAAACGCTCCCAAAATAATTGAAAAACAACCAGAAGTTAAAAATGAAGTAATACAAAGCAGACACCACCACATTAGATCACATAAAACAAATGGACTCAAAACAGAGAATAAGGACCAAACACCACAAATACCTCAAAATGCAGTTGCCTCAGAAACCAAACCCGAAGGAATGAAAAGTATGATACAAAGAGCACACCATATTGATGAATCAACATTGAAAGCCATGGAAAAAGAAAATGCTGCAAACGGAAAAAAAGAAGAACCACCAAAAAAATCAAAAAGGACTAAACTTGTTTTCATAATTAAACACAAGTCAAAAAGTAAGTAAAAGTTTCGAGTATTTGTTGTTTGAACGTTGGAAACAATGTCTATATACAAAATATTTTATTAAAGTTTAATGTTTATAAATCAACACTGTTAAGACATATGACTGGATGAGACCCATCCACTGGAAACATGTATCTATTTTTTCAATCCACTTGACAAACCACTTTTTAATGGATGGCAAAAATAAATTTCAATATAACTAGATTATTCATTTTTTATGTAAATAAAAATTTATTTTGCTGATTAATTTGTATTGATTTTTGTAAATTTAAAAACAATAAAGAAAGGTTTAAATATTTAAATATTAAAATTTGTATATTAATTATACAATAATTTTTTATTTAAATAAAAAAATGTAAGAATTATAATAAACAAATTTTAATATGTTCTTAAAAAGTAGATTATGTGGCTCTAATAACAAATAAAAAAGATCTATTTTACATATGAAACGTTTAAACATCACGCACAACGACGAAAATTTTGACTTTTTAAAACAAAAATTAGAATTGTTTGATAAAAAAAGTCAAAGAAATGGCAAAGAAACATTAAAAAACAAAATTGAAAAAATCGAGAAAAAATCGAGAAAAAATCGAGAAAAAATCGAGAAAAAATCGAGAAAAAATAGAAAAATAGAAAAATAGAAAAATAGAAAAATAGAAAAATAGAAAAATAGAAAAATAGAAAAAATAGAAAAAATAGAAAAAATAGAAAAAATAGAAAAAAGAAGCCAAAAAAGAAGTCAGAAAATACAACGAGAAAATACCAATTCCACTGGGTTTAGAGTTTAAAAACGACGTTCAAGATGTTCCAAAATTCAATCTACCATTAACCTGTCGATTACCTTTTGAAGAGAATCATATATTGAATGAAGAAGACGTTGAGTTAATTAAAATTAGTTCAAAAGAAAAAGTGACAAAAAGACACCAGAAGAAATACTTAAAAGATTAACAATGGAAGAAGACTATTGTAAATTTGAAAAAATTGAAATTGAAATGGAAAACAAAGAAGAAAAATAGAAAGAAGAGATGTAATGGATGGTATAGTTAATGATGATGTCCAAATGAAAGGATTGAGTGGCTTGATATTTTCACAATTTGATGAACTTCACAATATAATCAGATCTTCAGAAGTTGAATTTGTTCCAAATTGTGATTCACTTTTAAATAAGTTTGTGGTTCACTCTGAACCAAAAATAGAACACAAAAAGGGTTGAATACAAGAAGTCTTTTTTTATTTTCTTGTTTATTCTAAGAACGGGGCTTAATTATATACTCACATTTGTTCTTCTTAAACTTGAACGGTTCTCTCCAAATAGAGAAGCCGCCCCCAAAATTGACACCAATAGCACCCAAGTAGAAATAGAAATATATAAAAAATGGAAACATCGTTATCATAATAGGATGTCGTCATATGTTAGTGGGCAAGTCCTTCGTTTTTTAGACTTTTTGAAAACAATATTTATAAAAATATGATATTAAATATTGCTTCAAATCCCAAAACCTTTGTATCATTTGCAGTTGGCCAAAATGCCAGTATTTTAAGATCATTTAAAGATGCTGCAAAAGTATTCGCTGCTGTTGATTCTAAAACAATAGTCACTAATGCCACAAGAGTATTGCATAAAACACAGGATAACAGGATTATCAAAATAAGAAGTCCATTGTTTTATTCTGTAAAAACAAATTCATCTGGTATGAAATTTGAAACTGTAGTTAATAGAAATGATTTTGTGGTAATGACTACAGTGTGTGAAGCATCTATTTCAGATGTCAAGCTTTATGCTTGCAACCAAACATGTTTTGGTTTTGGAGATGGTTTAATATTAGGAGATAAAGGGTACACTTCAAAAGGTTTGACCAAAGTTATCGTACCATTGAAAAGAACAAAAAAATGATGAAAAACGACACAGTTTTAATTATTCCCACACCATAATGAGAAATATTGTCGAAAGGAGTTATGGAAGAATGTGTCAATTTTGGAGGTTTTTTAGAATGCCGTATCAATTTGACAAAGATTTGTTTGAGCACTATCTTCGTTGTGCTTGCGCCATTTTTAACTTTATGTTGACACATTACCCGATTACTGATGATTGTAATATTGAAAATACATATAATTTAACTAGTCTTTTTGATAAAAATATTGAAATTTATGAAAATGGCCAAATGGAATTACTTGATGTTGATCCATTAGAATATGACAAACACAAATAAGGTGATCACTATACACCTTTGAGTGATAATTTGTTTCATTTTATTTTTGAAAATGAAAACCAATGTTGTAAAATGGTTCAGAATGAAAAATATGGTGAATTGAAAGACAGCATTTGTTCAATAAATGAGACATTTGAATTAATTAAAGAAGAAATTAAAAACAACAAACAACCATTAATTGACAAAAAATCACTTGTGTATTTAATGAATGACGCAAAGAAAAGAATTGATGAATCAATAAAATTTATGTTTTTTGTAAAACAAATGTGTTCATCCAAATGTTTGTTTTTCGAAAGTGAAAAAATAGAAATTTCTACAATAAGTCAAAATATTGATGAGAGTAAAATAAATAGTGATTATTGTGAAGAAACACAACTGATTCCCAAAGATACAGAGATTGTATTGTCAGATTCTGAACTCATCACAACACCAACTTTTAAATCCAAAATTAAAACAATTGATAAAGATCGTTTTGTGTGTGGTATGTTGAATTCAGATGATATTTTTATGGAGCAGAGTGGATAATAAATAACACATCTTCAGAAGAGTGTTTTTTGTTCGATTGTTCTTTTACTTCTATTTGTCGTCTCGTTAAAAAGATTAATTCAAAACAAATAAATGAACACATACGAAAAAGTCATATATTGTTTTTTCCTTCATTTGTAATCAACAAAGAAAAAGAAAATTACAATACCGTTGGTCATTGATTTCTTTAAATTGGAATTATTGACAATAACGAACTATCGTTATTCAAACTAGACAGTTTGAAGAATTATTCGATTTGTTGTAGTGATCAAATTAAACAACAAGTAGAAACAATCAAAAACTACTTATGCCACATCGGAATAGTAATTGATAAAAATAAACCAATTAATGATATAAACGTGGCTCGACAAAAAGATGGGACAAGTTGTGGTCGATACATTTTGTATTATATGTTTAAAACAATAGAATACTGTGGAATCGTACAAGAATTGCTTGAGCATGTAGAACAAAAAGATATTAATACCTTTGTGGAACGCATTTTAATGTCATTTTAAATTATCATTTTTTTATTTCTGTTGAATAAATTATTTGATATTCAATGAACAAAACAAGCTTTTTGGTATTTTTGAAAAAAGA
>NW_004440426.1:928106-931607 GCF_000330505.1 Entamoeba invadens IP1
AATTAAATTTGTTTAAATTAAATTTAATGATTGATATAATCACAGAATGAAAAACCACAGTCAAAGGCGTCTATTTGTCGTAAATGAGTGAATTGTGTAGAAAATTCTATTTAATATTGAAATTATTTTTTATAAAATTTGGTTTTTAATTCAACAAAAGTTACAGATTCGAGAACAAAATATTTAATTGTCGTAAACCCAAATAATTGGCTAACTGAATGATTAAACAAGTTCGACAATGATAATTACGACAAATAAACGCCTTTGACTGTTATTATTTTTAACTACAAAGTGTTATTTTGTGATTGATAATTAATTTAAAACAATATTTTCATGTTTTAGATTTTAACATTGGAAATAAATTAATGTTGAAAAAAAAATAAAAAACTGTAACTTCTGATTTATTCAAGGGCGATAACCTTCCAAACCTCCATATTCCATAAATCTTCCATTATCAAAATACCCATCATATTTATTTTGAACATTGTCATAATATCTCTCTCCCAACACAACAACAGTGTCAGGCAAATTCAACTCAGTTAATTTGTAATTAAACAAAAAGGCGTTTGCATTAATACGTGTGACGCTGGTTGGGATGACGACCGTAGTGAGTTGTTTGCATAGATATGCCGTCTCCGAAGGTATCACTTTTAACTTTAATGGGAAGATAAGTTTGTTGATGCTCATGCATTGATAAAAGCACCCTGGTCCAATCGAAGTGACACTATTTGGAATCTCTATGTTTGTCAGTTGTCTGCAATTTTCGAAACAACCTTGTCCAAAACTCTCAATACCTTCATGAAGAACGACTCGTGTTAAACATGTGCAGTCTCTAAAGCAGAAATTTTGAAGATTGTTGACTAATTTAGGAAGGACAATATCCTCAATTTTCAAATTGTAAAAAGCGTTTTCTTCGATTTGTGTGATTTTGTCTGTGAGAGAGATGCGCGTGAGAGTATCACAAATCGACCAGTCAAATCCTCTAATACTCAGACCATAACTATTAATACAAACAACATTACTTGGAATTTCAAGTGTTGTGAGTTTCGCTGTTGAAAAACATCCATTTCCAATGCACGTGACCTCCTTTGGTATAACACAGCCATATTTTTCTCTGTCGTGATAAGTGTATTCAATGTTTTTGTAGAAAACATTCTGAGCACAGTCCTCTTTAAAGGGCGTGTATGGCACAGTGTAAAATACCACAATTTTGAAAAAGTCGGTTTTGTTGGGTGAAAGTGTGCACTTTGAATTAATAACTTTGTTTCCAAACGTTTCATCACTTTCGCTCCAAATGTTCAACGTCTCAATAGACGGGAAATATTTAAGGGTTTTCGTTGAAAGAGGAAATGGGTTTGTGTGGAATTTCGACATAGTTCCACTGAACGAATGACTAACCTCTTCAAGTGTAAAGAAATCCGTGATAGTGGAAAAGTATTGTGCGACCACCATCCCGTGGTATCCGTCCAACCGTGACATTAATGTAGTTTTTAGTTGTTTCTCTTAAAAATATATATCTATGTAAAATAATCATTTTTGTAAGTTTTAAATTATTTACAATAATTAATATGTTTTTTGTGTTTTTGTGTGATGTTAATCCAATTTTTTTCTTCTTATTTGTATTGAATAAGTAGTTTATTTACATGTTATTAAACGTTTTTTTTAAATCACACACATGATGTTTCTGTATCGATTTTTTGAATTTAAAATTTTTGTTATAAATGTTAAAACAAAAAAAAATGTTTTTTTTTCTAAATTTATATAAATAAAATGAAAATTGGAAGTCATGAAAAAATAAAACTCATTATTAAATTATGAAACGCCGTATTTGTCCAAATTTATTATTATAAAATATGACAAACTAATTACATTAATAAAGACTGATAAACCAATTCTAATAATTCTAAACCAAATGAGCAAGACGAGCCAACTTGACCGATACTCACTTATGATTGTCTCAAAATATTTCAAAAACATCGGTGACTTCATTAAAATCATTAAGGTGTGCAAAAAGTTCCAAGAAGTACCCGCGATGTTTCGCTACAATCCCATATACCTCTTCTCTCACTTTAACTTCTTTCCAAACGTCGAGACGTATCATCTTTACAAAAAAAATGAATGCCCTCCTGCAGGTTATTTTCATTATGTCTATGAATACCCAATATCATACACTGACTACCTAAAAAAGAAGTCGCCCAATTCCACTTTCACACATGTCAATTATACATTAGCCGACTTTATAAAGTATAAAAAACATGAAGGTGCGACCCATTTATGTGGACAGACGTTTCAATACTATGAAGATAAAAAGGTTGGTTTAGACTTGAGTGGTATTGTTTCGCTTGGTAATTATGGCTTTCATAATTGCTCAACACTCACGAGTATTATATTAAACAAGCGAGTGAGAGAACTCCCACCTCGCTGTTTTAACAATTGTTTGTCTCTGAAAGACATCGATATTTCTAATGTCAAAATAATTGGTGATGTGTGCTTCGGGTCGTGCACTAAATTGACTGCAATTACTTTGGGTGAAGTGCTTAGTGTCGGTCATGAATCGTTTTACGACGCGTTTAATATCAAATCAGTGAAAAGTGTTGGAACAACCAAGTTAGACGCGTTAATCAATTTGTCGTCATCAAAAGCATTTGGTTCAATTCCTCACAAATTACTCATTTCAGCAATGGACATAAGAGGTTTAAACGACGACCAGAAAATTAACGCCTTTCAACTCCCCGCCGACGAATATGGAATAGACGCTTTTCAGGGAGTTATTGGAATTGAAGAGATGGACATTCCTAAAAGTGTTACACGAATTAGGTCACGCGCACTTATGGGGACAAAAATAAAGAAACTCGACCTTTCAAATGTTGTCAAAATTAATGATAATGATGGACTTGATGAAGTCACGGCATTGACTATTCCAGCTGATTTGGAGTTCGACAGCTTGCCATTTTTAAGCAATCTGAAAAGTATCAAAAGTGTCAGAGGAAACAGTCTTGTCTCCCCAGTGGCCTGTTTTATGAAAGAAATTTTAGAGAAGGTCGGACTGACGTGTAAACAATTTGTATATACCAAGAAAGACTTTTTATTAACGAATGGTGTCATTCCCGATTTTTGCGGTCGAATTGCATTCAACGTTTTTAATGATGTTGATGTGTTAAACATAGAAATACCAAAAACAGTTTCAAGTCTTGGGTGGGGCAATTTCACAGATTGTAAGAAAGTTGAAAAAATTACAATTTTGTCGGAAACAAATGACACAATTTATATAGACAGCTGCCCAAACTTACTCGAAATTACAATAAATAGTACTGGGAGATTCGAAATTGTTAGATGCAAAAAACTCGAGAAAGTCATTTTCAAAGAAATACCATCATACAACAAAAGATATCAGCCTATGTTTTTACACTGCAGAAGTCTTAGGGAAATTTTTATTGAAACTCCTCCTAAGGACTTGGTGTATAGAGATAGAATGAGCTACGATTTCGTCAAATTTGTGAA
>NW_004440426.1:931707-935600 GCF_000330505.1 Entamoeba invadens IP1
CGTTTCAGGTCGCATGACTGTATTACTTTAACATGTGGAAAAACAATTGTATTAATTTTATAATCAACACTTCGAAAATGATGAGTTATAATAATTGGGTTTTAATGTATAAAGTAAATTGATTTTGATTATACATTATTATTTGAATACTTTCAATTGTTTATTTGTTATTTTATTTTCTTTATTAGTAAACGTGACATTATTATGGACTTGTTTCACCAAAACATGTTCATTGATAAGATTTGTGTTAATGTAAATAATTGGATATATAAATCTTATTCTGTTATTTTAGACTTCAATGTAAATAAGCTTTTATACTTTAATACAATCATGCCTCCTGAAACGTATTCGATTAGATATTTAGTTATATTAGTCGACAAAAGTTAATGTATTAATTTTTATTTTATGGTAATATGGATTGACGTATTTGACAACTTTATTGTCCAGTTTAAATAATTGAAAATTTCAAAACAAACAACTTAAATCCAAAATAAAATATCAAAGAAACCGTTTTTCAAAAAACTTATAAACACCACATTTTATGCAAATACCAATAGCAATACACAAGAATAAAATATCAGCCAAAATGTCTTTCAGTGGCAACGCAAAGATACTTTCTCTAGCCATAATAAGAGTCACTCCCAAAAACGAAGCAAAGAGAAATAAAATAGTTTTTTTATGAAAAAGAACATTTTCAACAAACTTAACACACTTTGTGGTTTTTTCTGATTTTGTAAGAAAATAGACAATTTCGTGAGTTTTATACGCGCTATCTTCCTCGTCCAATTTCACAGCAACAAACAATAAAATTGTTTGCAAAATTCCAACCCACACGATTTTTATTATAATGTTTTTTTCTCCATCCAAAACAATTCCAAACGAAAACATAAAAATAATAAAAATGGCTGCCACTGTAAATGCCATTAACATTGAAATTTCTTCTCTGTAACCTCTGTGAAATATCTCTGGAATGCCAGAACCAACGATAAACACCAAAAGAACATCAAACATAAAAAGATGTTCCTTTTCACACAATAAATTGGCTTCACTTCCAAATAGCATAAAAACGTACTTTTTAATTAATGTATAGCAAAGGAAAAGATTAAAAGGTAACCGCAGAATTCTCATCAACACGTCACCGTTTTCAACTTTGTTAACTTTCTCGAATTTCAAAAAGTTTATTGGAATATCTACAAATGTTTCTCTCTGAATCGTAAAGACATTTTTAAGTTCATCAAAATTTTCAATTTTTGAATTTGTTTTATTTATTTTGATTTTCTCGACATTGTGTGGAAGGGAAACACTCGCTCCAAACAACTTCACTTTTTGTAGTGATGAAAACATTTTGTAATTTCCGTTAAAAAACAGATTCATTGTATGTGGTAAATACAAAGTGTTGTAGTCTTTCCTCACTGTTTCAGAATTTTTAAAATTATTCAATAAGTTGGTGCTCGTGATCTTGTTTGTATTCACAAATTTATTTCCACACACATCAACAGTTAAGGTCACGTTTTCTGGGATACTACAATTACACAGAAAGGAAATATCATTTGTTGGGAAATCAATTAAAGACACTGCAATGTCGAGTGAGAATTTGGGATGTAATACACTCTTTACATTATTTATGACTCTTTGTGCTTCTTCTAATGACTCACCCTTTGCAACTATCTTGTGAAGGTTGGGATATTTCCATAAGTCGATCGAGTTGTCAATTATTTTGTTCAGAGGAATAACAAGTTTTGCCACATTTGTCATTTCAACATCTAAATGCAAAGCCAACATTTCATAGGTTTTAATCTTCTTAAATTTCAAGTTGTAAAGCGATAGTTCAATTGGAACTGAATCTTTGTTGTGTTTGTTTGTGTAAAAGTTGTTGATCAAAAAATTGAAGCTTATTGGAAGTTTTGCAAGAGGAATTTCTGCTGTTGGAATGGTGAGGGACTGAATGTGTGGGAAACATGTTTGAATTATAAAATAACATTTTTGGGAAGGCAATTCGAATGACCATGGATTTGTTAACATTGAATTACATGTATTTTGAGCTTTTTTACATGTTTGTACAAATTTGGGAAGATCAGACACATGGAGATAAAACACTACATTCATCATATATACCATTTCCAACCGACTCATTTTGATTATATGTTTTGAGTTTACATCCACTTTTATAATTGAAATTGGTTTCTTCTTTTAATTGAAAGAAGAATTAAATTAATCCTTTTGAAATGAAAAACAAAATTATTAATTAAATATTTTTGTTTTTATAATATATTAATTTTTAAATTCAATTTATTATTTTAAAATTAATATAATATTTATTATTGATCTAGTTTAATTGATATATATTAATAAGTTATATCGATTGTTGTTTAAAACTTTAGATTAAATATAATAAAATATAAATAGTAGGAATATTAATATTATAATACAATTAATTTAGAATGATCAAAACTATAGAACAATTGAAAATAATAAGATTTGAATACATAACGAGAAAAAATTTCGAAGTGTCTATATTTTTCTTTTCATACCAAAATCAAACACGAAAACTTTTTTTGAAATAATGACATTATATTATATTAAATAAAAACTATAGATTATAATTTTTCATTATTACTTCCATTATTTAATTCATTTTAGATCTAATATTTATATTTCAAATAAAACTTCTAAAAAATTAAACAATTGCAAACCAAAAATTATATGATCAATTTCAATAAATATATAATAAATAAATAATAAAACCCAATTTCGTTTTTTCAATTCCAATTGAAGGTGAAATTATAACCTTCAGTCAAAAAAATTATTAAAAAAAATACAGTGCTACATATAGTTTTGTTTAATAAAATTTACTTAAATACACAAACAATTATTTTCTGTTGAAAACAAAAATAACTGTTTGTTTATTCATATTTAAATAAACTAATAAAGTATTAAAAAATAATAATTAATTATCATTTAGTGACTATAAATATTTATTCGACTTATTAAGTCCAAAAAAACGCAAACTTCCATAAATAATAGTAGTATTAAAGTTTGTATCTTTTTTTATACAAACCATAGTTATTGCTATGTTAACGTTGATTTTGTTGTGTCTAATATCAACCTCGTACTCAGCCAACAACTTTTTACCAAATCCTTCCTTTGAGGAAGGTTCAGGTACTACCATCACCGGGTGGTCCATCTATGGAGGTCAATGTGAGTTGACCACGGCTACTGCCCATACTGGAAAGCAGTCAGTACATTGTAAAGATACCAAAACCGATTCAGCTACTGGAATTATTACTTACACAAGTAACCTCATCCCTGGCATTTACTACAACATTTCAGTTTACATCAAAATGAGCAATGTTCAAAACGGATATCTCTTGATGTTTGCTGAGTCCATGAATTACATTTATGGCGTTTATTTGAACTCCAACTCAAACGAAGTGTGCAAGACTGGAACATGTAATGATAAGTGGTATCAGTTCACTGCTCCTTCTGAAATGTCTTTCCAACAGCAAAGATACACAATTCAAGTCAACTTGCGACCAGACAAGGGAATTGGTGAGTACTGGATAGACGATTTCACTCTTATTCCTGTCGAGAAGGATGTTTTAGTCGCAATAGATCCAATTACATGGAGACAAGAAGCTTATGAAGACCCATTTGAAATCAGGGTTGGTCTTAACACAATAAGAACGACATTGAAAACGGCGCCTATCTGGACTTGACGCTTGACATCATGAAAGAGGGCAGCACTGAAACACTTCTGAAGTTTACAAACGAGTCATTTGTTTTCAGAGAGATTATGGACCAGAAAGTGGCCTCGTTGATGGAGTTTGACCCAAAACTTATCACAGAACCCGGGTACTACACTCTAAAAATCACTTGTTTCAACTCCGTCTTTT
>NW_004440426.1:935700-955125 GCF_000330505.1 Entamoeba invadens IP1
TTTTCAAGGCAGAGTCGAAGAAACGACTTTCAGAAAACTTGGATCGAAGCCAAAGTACGACATTTACATTGACAAGAATCTGGTGACGTGGGTGGATGGCAAAAAATTCTTTCCCATTGGAGCTTATATGAACGACCTTAATCAATTTGACATAGATCATTTCAATGATTCACCATTCAATTTGATGAAGGTTGGTGGGCACTCCAACAAAAAGGCACTCGACGACTTGTACGAGAAAACACATGGAAAAATCAGAGCACTCAATCCAATGGCAAATATGTACTGTGGAACAAACCAGACGTTGAAAAACAATTACTTAGCAACCATGAAAGCATTGATTGAAGATACTCAGACGTCAAAAGGACTCTTTGGGCATTATATCACAGACGAACCGGGTGCGTCGTGTGCTCCAATGATGAAAGAGGTGACGCGTATGATCAGAGAAATAGATAGGCAACACGTCTCGTGGCCGACGATCAATTTGAGATTCAATTATGACATATTTAAAGAGGGATTTGATTGTGTTGGTATTGATGATTACCCCGTCCAAACATTTGACAGCTTGCAGTCCATTTGGGTGATGGTGACGCAAGGAAGAAAGAAGATGATGAATTCAAGAGCGATGTGGGCTGTTCCTCAAATATTTGATTGGACTGTTTATAACGACAGTTATAACTTGGACTGGTCAAAGGAATTTCCACCAACATATGACCAGTTGAGAAACATGGTGTATCAATTTATTGCTTCTGGTGCGATGGGTGTTGTGTACTACGACTACACTGAAATGAAAGTAATGGACTATAAACACCCATTTGAAAAAGAATGGACGAAAGTCAAGGATGTCACTTATGAACTCCGAGACAAATTCTCTGACATCATCCTATGTGTGGAAGACCCAATCAACACGGATTACAAAATCCCTGTCAACTTGGGACTGGACTTTACTAATTACGTCTCGACACGACAGTGGAGCTGCAATGGATCGGATTATATATTAGTTGTGAATGTGAGAAACGTGTTGTATAATTACACATTCTACAAACCAAACAAGTCGTACTGTTTGGAACAACTGATGGGAAATGGAACTGCTACAACAATAAATGGAACGTCTATTTCTTTGAAAATGGACAGAATGGACGTCTTCTGGTTCCGTGGTTACAAAAGCAAAAAGAGTGAATGCGATGAAATCATTAATCTGTCTAGTACAAATGGCATTTACGTTCTTATGGCTATGGCTCTTTTTATGATTTTATTGTAATTTCATTTTAAGCCATTGAATTATCTTCGATTCGGTTTTAAAACGATCAAAAAAAATAAGAGTTTAATTAGGCACTTTTAAAATAAAATTTCTTAAATATGAATTTAAAATACTGTGTTTTTTAATTTTTACTTAACTGTGTTCATAAATGTACTAATCTAAATAGTAATAAGATTGACTCTATTAATTATTTTGAAGAAACCTTGTATATATAGGTTCATTCAATAATTGTAATGACTCTATTTTATACATTAAATTATATTATATTCTTTAATATCATCGAAAAAGTGTCTAAATACATTTTGCACATTTTCAATAACAACTAACTTCCATTATTTTGAACTTAAAACTCTCCTTACGATTTTTGTATAAAGAATTAACAAAAATATATTTCATAACTTAAAGTTTTATAATTATTAATTATTACCAAGTATATATATAATATTTTATTATTAACAATAGTTTTAATTAACAATTTACTATTTAAAAAACAACAAACTAATATCCACTTTTTTGAACAAGTAAAAGATACAAAAAATTGATCTTTTTGAACAAAATAAAAAGGTCAAATGAATCGACTTCTTGTTTTAAAATGTTTGCGGGTTTTAAATCAATTGTTTTAGATGACCAATTCCCCGACTTTGAACATCAAGACACTGATGTATAATAACAAGATATAAATGGATATCGAACATCCAAAAATTGAACATTTTTTGAAGGATAAAATTTTTTTGGACACACATCGATTGTAAAGAAAGGGTTTTACTTTAAAAATTCCGTATATAAAGTCCATCTAAGGAAGTACAAAACATTAAATGGCTGCTAAAGACGTTGAAAGTGGCATTGAACTCTCCGATGAATCACCCGAAATATCTTCTTCCACTTCTGAAGAAGATGCATACTTTGAAACCACTGATGTAGTTGGTAATGATAAATCACCAAACTCCATCCGTAAGTTTTTACGAACAATTTTATTCCGAGCAGCCATTCCACAAATTATGAAGGGCAGAAAGGGAAATTTGACAATCAAAGACATGAATCCCGTTTCAAGAAGACTGAACGTTGAGAACGAAGTCAATTTTTATGTTGATGCTTGGAACAAGGAACTTAAAACAAAGAGACCATCAATATCATGGGTGATCTGTAAGAGAGAGTGGAAGTGGTTCCTGATTATGTATATATTGACAGTCATTTTTGACTTGTTTTGTATCTCATTCCCATTGATGTGCCAGTACTTTACCAAGTGGCTTAACACCGAAAATCCTTCAAAAGGAATTGGTGCACTTTTTGTCGTGTTGACGATTGCATTCCAATTGATTACTTGTACTTCATCAGAATTTGCTAAGAAATATTACTTCACCACAGCTTTGAGAATAAGAAATGGACTGACAGGTCTTATTTATGAAAAAGCTTTAAGGCTCAATGCGGCCGGAATTGAAGAGCCGGGAAGACTTGTGAACTTGATGTCAAACGACTCGTATCTTATCTTAAACAACATTGAAACTTTAATGATGGGAATTGCTTCTCCACCAATGTTCATTGTATTGTACTCATATTTGGGGACTTATGTCGGGAAATGGGTATATGTCTCGTTAGTTATTTTGGCTGTCTACCTTATTGTCAACTTTATCTACGGAAAGACAAATGACTTCTTTTACAACAAATTTGTTTCGAACAAAGATTTGAGGTTGTCATTCTTTAATGAAATTTTAAGGAACATAAAGTTCATTAAATACAACAGATGGGAGAACCCACTTGAAGAAAAGATCAAGAAATTCAGAGCTTGGGAATTGGTTCATTTGTATTTCACTGGGTTTTTCAGAGCTTTGTTTTACATGGTAACCATTGATGTCGGTTTGTTTTTCTGTTGCTTAGACCGGTTTTAAATATAATAAATATACCTCTCCATTATGTAAAATTAAACAAAAAATTATATTTTGTATTTGAAACATAACAATAAGGACCAATGATGGCTATTTTGATGTTTGTTGCTATGGTATACTCAAAAGTCGAGCTTACCATTCCACTTGTTGTTACAGTCCTTTCATTGTTCAATTCTATTAGAATTCCAGTGAGAACAATTGGTATGGGTATGATGAATATCTCATGTATTATTGTTTCGATGAAAAGATTGAAAAAATTCTTGATGACCCCCGAATTGGTACCAATCACATCAACTGTAAGTAACAGTGAATATGCAATTGAAATGAGCAGAGTGAATTATGCATATCCAAACAATGAAACTGCTTTTGCCTGTGACGATTTGAAGATTAAGAAAGGAGAGCTGGTCTGTGTACTTGGTAGTGTAGGCAGTGGTAAAAGTTCTTTCTTGATGTCCATTTTGAACGAATTGGAAAAGACACAAGGAGACACCGTGATTAATGGCAAAATTGCATACACAAGTCAAACACCTTGGATGATGAATGCGTCAGTTCGAGAAAACGTCTGCTTCTTAACTTCTTATGACAAGAAACAATACAAACAAGCTGTTTTCGACGCCTGTTTAGCATCAGATATTGATTCTTTGGTTGGCGGCGATGCTTATGTAATTGCAGAGAAAGGTGCCAATTTGTCGGGAGGACAGAGACAAAGAGTCAACATAGCAAGAACTTTGTACGACCCGAAAGACATTGTGTTAATGGACGACCCACTGAGTGCGGTCGACTTTAATGTGGGTACTTACATCTTTGAAAATGCCATTCAGAAACATTTGGCAGGAAAAACTCGGATAGTAGTAACAAATCAGACGTACTTCTTGGAGAAAGCAGACAGGATTTTGGTCATTGAGAACAACCAAATGGTTTTTAATGGTTCTTTAGAAGAACTTAAGAAGTCAAATATTCCGGCTTCAGAATATGTAAAGACTTTAAGCAAAAGAGCACAGAAAGAACAACAAAAAGAAGAAGAAATTATCACAGCGGATGCTTCGGGTACAAAAACACGAGAAGAAACAAAAGAAGTGGGTAGAGTACCACTCAGGGTGTTTTGGGAATACATAAAATCTGGCTCTCTCGTTATGTTTGTTATCATGTGGATCTGCCTTGCCGGGAGAATTTGTGCACTCTATTACTATAACACTTACTTCACTAAATGGGCACAAACAATTCGTCCAAAAATGGGCGCGCCACAGGGGGATCAAGCTACTTTCAACATATTTGCTTACTGTTTCATTGGTGATGTTGTTGGTATCCTTTTGAGCGAAGAAGCGATCATTCTCTTTACATTGTTTGTTTCACTTGGGTTACACAAGAGACTTATCCACAAACTGTTGAAGTGTAAATTGGGGTTCTTTGATGTGACGCCAATGGGTAGAATTGTTAATTACTTCTCAAAAGATTTCCAGAATATCGATTATGGTATGGGTCTGTGCTGTGAACCACTGATTGTGAATATCACCACTATTATCATTGTAACAATAACAGTCTGTAGGGCGTCTATTTACTTAATTATTTTGGCAATTGTTATAGCCATCATTTTTATTATCATTTATATGTTCTCCGTCAAGCCAATCATTGAATTGCAAAGACTTGAGGGTATTACAAGAGCTCCCATCTTTGTTCACTATGATCAAACTCTTTTGGGTTTGTCTACAATAAGAACATCAAACGGACAAGAGCAATTCAAAGAGAAGTTGATTGAAAAACTGAAGAACAATACAACGACTATGTACCTCACTAAAATGGCAAAACTTTGGTTTGTTCTTTGTTTGCTTTAAATTTGAAAGTTAAACAACAAAAATAACATATAGGATGGGTCAGCGTATGGACTGGTTGGGTGTTTTCATCACTTCAGTCACCGTTTTAGTTCTTGTAATCACCAAAATAACCAAATCAATGGACCCCTCTGTTGCTGGAACCGCTCTTTCAAATGTGTGCAACGTTCCATCCACTGTAAGTGTCTTCACTCAAGCCATCATAGAACTCGAGTCAACCATGCAATCAACTGAGAGAGTTTTGCAGCTTAAAAAGTTGAAAGAGGAAGAGGCAGAAAGTGTGAAAGACAAGTACCACAATCCACCATCATCATGGCCGTCAAATGGTTCTATTGAATTCAATAAATTCAAGTTTAGATACAGAAGAGGTCTCCCCGTCGTGTTGAAAGGAATCACAGCCAAAATATTGCCAAAAGAGAAGATTGGAGTTGTTGGAAGAACTGGAAGCGGGAAGTCCACATTAATGGCTGGACTTTTCAGAATAGAAGAAGCTTATTCTGGTAAGATTAAAGTCGACGGAATTGATATTTCAACAATTCCATTGGACATTTTGAGGAAGAGGATGTGCATTATGCCACAAGAAGCAACACTCTTTAGTGGAACTGTGAGAGACAACTTAGACCCATGGAACCAAATGGAAGATGAAAAGTTGAGGAATGTACTAAAAATGGTTGAATCAACAAATGACCTTGGAGACGAAGTGACTGAAGGTGGAGACAACTTTTCTTTGGGACAGAAACAACTTATTTGTCTGGCGCGAGCACTTTTGAAAGGTTCAAAAATTTTGATCATGGATGAAGCTACTGCAAATATCGACATTCAAACAGACAAAAACATCCAGGAAATGGTCAGAAGAAACTTTGAGGATATCACAGTGATTACTGTTGCACACAGATTACAAACTATCATGGACGCAAATAAGGTGATGGTTTTCGATAAAGGAAAATTAAAGGAAATGGACGCCCCAATCAACTTGATTGAAGACGAAAAGTCGATATTTAGCGGACTTGTGCAACAATCTGGGTGCGCAGACGAACTCAAAAGAATTGCGAAGGGATCATTCAAAGAAAACATGGACAATTCTTCAAATGAAGAAAAGAGTGGTTCGTTAAGCCCACAAATCGAGGTCAATTTATTGGCTACCGACTCTACTAGAGCATCACCAATCCAATTCCAGGAAACGGTTGGTAGAAATCAATCGGAACAAGAATTACTGAATAATCCTAATCTTGCAAAATCGGCAGATTCACCACCGTCGACTGATTAATGATATTTTTTAGTTAATTTTTATTATGCTTTGGTCTATATCAATTTTGGTATATAAATGGATATTTTTACTTTCAGTATTATAAATAAAATGACATTGTTATGATGGGAAGAAGTTTATAATTTATAAATAAGTTTTTGAGTCTAAAAACAAATCAGGGAAATAATATGCCTTTTGTTGTAATTAGAACATAACTGTTTTATAAACACTTCTTTTTCATGTTTTTTAAATATTTTTAATTATTTCAATACAAAAATAACAATGAAAAGTTGAAACAATATTTAAAAAATGACTACTAATATGTTCAAAGTGCATCAATGTTTATTTCCTTTTCTGTGCCTCTTTGAGTTTCATTTACAATAATTTCGAGTCTCTCAACAACGTTGTCTATTTTGATTCTTTCTGCTGGGTCTTGTTTCCACATACATTGTACAAGATCTGCGATGTCTTTATCAACTGTGGAAAGGTCTGGTCTTTTACCTTCACAGACGTGATTTGCAATTTGAAATGCGAATTTAATGTTTGTATAAGCCTTACCCCAAATAGATGTTTCGTATATAGTAACTGCAAACGCGTAAATATCTGCGGGCAATTGATATTTTTCGCTGTTTAATATCTCTGGTGACATGTATATTGGTGTACCAATTCCACATGTGAACGTCATGTCAAATGCAGCTGCTCTATTTACATTTCTAGAGCTTCCAAAGTCGCTCAGTTTGGCGTTTACCTCGTCGTCGAAGGAGAGTGCAGTGATAAGGATGTTACCCGGCTTGATGTCTCTATGCAAAATACCGTTTTGATGGAGGTAAGCTATTCCCTTTGACGAGTCAAGACAGAACTTCATTCGCAACTTCTTTGGGATCTTTTTGCTCTTGACCTTTTCAATCAGGCGACTCAAACTCCCGTGTGGAGCCATTTCCATAACAATCATTCTACTATTGCCAACGTGGACAGCACCAAAAAATTTTATGATGTAATTGCTCTTCATCTTTTCAAGCATCTCAACTTCATTTTCAAACTCAGCAAAAGCAGAGTCGCCCTGCAAGATGTTCAGTTTTTTGACTGCAACCTTATTGCCCTTGAACTTGCCTTTGTAGACAACACCAAACGAACCTTTTCCAATCTGTTTCATGTTCTTTATTGAGTTCTCGTCAATCCAAGTCGAC
This sequence comes from Entamoeba invadens IP1, assembly GCF_000330505.1. NCBI lineage: Eukaryota > Evosea > Mastigamoebida > Endamoebidae > Entamoeba > Entamoeba invadens. Next base: position 943,104 of record NW_004440426.1, read on the forward strand.
AGTACAGTCTCTGCAGAATATGGGATTATTTCAGTCATTTCATCACCGCTTTTGAGATAACAGTAAACAACAGCCAAGTTTCCTGTATACTCCCCTGAACAGTAAGGAGTAATTGCAATTGAAAAGGTGCAGCACTCACCCTTCCGTAATAAAACAACATCAGGCTTAATCTCAATTTTTAACGACTCACTTTGAGATGTTGTGATTTGGAGTTTTGTTGTGTCGTTTGTCGCATTGCCTAGCACTATATTCATCACTGTTTCTTTGTTTACTTCGACTTGATCAACATATGAAATTTGTTTTTGGGAGATAGAAAGACCCTCTCCAAACGGGGTAAGCAAAACACTGTTTTCGGACATTGAAATGACACCCTTTTCCTTGCGCTCCTTTGCACGGAGTCGGCTCTTGATTATCTTTCTGCCAATAACTACCATAAGAAATGCTGCAATAATTATTACAACAATCACACAACAAACAACTATTGTGATAGTTCGCTTGTAAAGCTCCGGTTTGCACGCTGTTTTATCATGTGAGAGTGCGTGCCACATATTACATTTTGTGCAGTATGAATTAATAACAGACTTACAATTATCAATTGCAAGCCGTTCAACACATTGATTATTTTTTAATTCCCAATTGTTTAAACATTCTTCACATGTCGTCTTTGAATTGCACATTTTACAATTCTGCGAGCATGTTTCACACCGCCAAGACGACAAGAAATAGTTGTTCTCACATAAATAACATCCATTTTCATTGGTCTGCTTGCAACCAACCAATTCAGACACACTCTCGCAGTGACTCGACTCGTTTTTAAAGTACGAAGTCTCACACAAATCACATGATTCACTGTTTGTACACACTTTGCAATTGGGAGAACATTTAGAGCAAGTTGAATCATCTACATAGTAACCATCCACACATGAGATACAACTGCCACTTGGGTTAAACTGTTTACAGATACCCTCCAACTCAAAGATTGTCAAACACTTCCCGTTCTGCAGCACAGTCCCTGCAATACAATCCTGGCACTTCTCGGCATTGCCAGTGCACTGCTTACACTTCACATTACATCGTACACACTTGGTGTTTTCGGTATAAAACCCATCTTTGCATTGAAGACAGCCAACTTCACTGTACTCAAGACAACTATCTTCATCAATATTTGGTATTACATCAACACAATTCCCATTAAATAATTTCTTTGGTTTCAAACACTCCAAACAAATACTATTTTGATAGAACAAGCAATTATCAATTGGCATAAAACATTTCCCTTCTGATGACATAACATACCCATTTTCACAACTCATACACACATTCTTATTCAACACCGCACAATGTGTCGCTTCACAATTTCCCGTGATATTTACTATATAATTTAGCTTACATTTTATACACTTCTTTTTATCACACATTTCACAATTTGTGTATTTCTCTGAACATATTTTACAAGACTTGTTCTCATCAAAATAACCATCTGAACAAGCAATGACTCCATTTGTTGTTGCTAAATACCCTTTCCCCGTCGATGCGTCTTCACATTTTCCATCAATGAGTGTTTTTCCATCTGCGCAGATTTCACAACTCTCTTTGTTGCAAGTCAAACATGTCGCATCGCATTGGACTTGCTCACCGTTTTTGTAATCAAAGTATCCAGTCGTTTTAAGACAGATTCCCCCAAGAATGCCACGACACTTGCTCTGCTCCCCAAAAAGACAAACACCCATTTTCAGCATGAAATAATTCTTTGCACAGTTAATTGCATATGTAGCATTCACACAATCCTCTGTATTGTCACCACATTTCGAATACTCACTGTTGCCTTTGTAGAATTTATGGGAGATGTGCTTCCCACCTGATGAATGTTTTGAATGCATTGTATTATCAACAAAATACACATATTCAGAATATTTAAACAATTCGTTTTGCTTTTTATTAAGCAATTGTTTTCCATTTGTTCTTGCTTTGGTTTGTTCTTTTAAATTGTTATCACCAGAAACTTCGGTTTTGTACAACTTCTTTTCTTTTGATGTGTTTATTTTTGTCGTGTCTTGTTTTTCGTTTATTTCTTTCTCAATAATGTTCTGAATTTTTATTTTCTTAACATTCTTATAATTTTGAAGCAAATTATGTCCAGTGTTTTGTTTATATTTACTTAATTCGGCAAGTTTTATTCGCTGTCTTTTTTCAACTTGAACATAATTTGGTCTTTTTGATATTCCCCAACCGATGTAACTCCTTTGTGTTTCTTTTCCATTTAAATTTGAGGTTTTTATTGTGTTTTGAATTGAGTTTTTGTTTATTTTTGGTGCGAAAGCATTTTCTCCTTTAGGCAAATACGTGTAATTAAAATAAGTCCGACTCATCACGAGAACTCCAACGTCTGTAATTTCTGGAGACATTAAAGTGTAATCCTCAGACACTAAGGAATATATTACAAGTGGCATGTTTGAAAGCCCAAGAACCCGAAACTGAGCCTTACCCAATCCTACATCAAGTGTATCGATCCCACTGTCAACGTCGATCATTGGATAGTCCTTGCACGTCAGGAAGTATCTCGTCCAATTCCCAAAGTAAACAAATTTCTCTGTTAGTTCGGAACACTTGGGTATTTGTGCTGTATATATACCTTCTTCTCCTGTCAGTCTAAAATTGCCATACAAAAAAATTTCGTTTCCATTTTTACTTGTGTCTGCAATGACATCTACGGGATTGTCCCCAACAATATCAATAAACATTGGCCAGTTTGGAATACCTTCAATTCGCATTTGATTGTTCTTGGGAATAATTAAAAGATGTCCGTCTTCATATGACGGGTATGGACAGTTTGGCGCAGTAAATGGGTAGTCTGTCATCCCACGGTCATACCATGGGACGAAGTTGGTTCCATTCATAAAGCAAAACGCTGTGTAATTAAAAGGTTCTGATGTGTTAGGGCATATCCTTTGAATTGTTCCATTCGCAACAAGTTTTGATGTTTCTGTCTCGTCCAATTCATATGAATAAATATATCCAAACAAGTCAAAACATCCATCTGCCTGAAAGGAGTCGTCATACACTTGTGTATTCCCTTCTAATACATTAAAAATAGGAGGTTCGAGTATAGAAGGATGTGACACTGTAATTAATGCATCTAAAACTACAACAGCAAAACACTCTCTATACAACTCAATACTATCAATTTCACTGTTACAATTGTCCTCATTTATAAAATCACCAAAGAGGTATATGTATGCACCAGACTCTACAATTGACTCAAGAACATAATCATTGGACTCCTTGTCATTTTCCAAATTGTTGTTTTCTTTTGGTTCACCAATAAAGTATAATCCTTGGTTGATTTCTATTGACATCGCTTTGTTGAAAGCCGACGAAGTGCCATTGAAAATTCAACACAAGAATGCACTTTCACGTGAGAATTTGGCCAAAATGTCACATCGGATAGATCATGAAACGAGAGCACACAATAGTCAAATGTCACCGTTTCTTTAATGTTGTTGAAAACAACTTCAGAATCAGAGTAAAAGTCGACGTTTGCTGTGTCTGTTGTGACAAAAAGTGTTGTTAATGTGGAAACAGAGAAATTCGAAAAGACGAGTTGGGCTGTTTCTGCTAGTAACAATTTTCCTGATGAAAATTGTGTCTTGCCTGTGAAAACGACAATTGCGTTGTTTGTCACCAAAATAGTATTAGCCACGCGAATGAGTGACAGCCCAGAACACTCAAGTGTTGAAGAATTGTAAAACAAAACGTCGAATGATTCATCTCTACTTTTTGACACTTTTGATGTAAAGCTTCCCATTAATATAAGTTTTGACTCTCCAAAAAGTGTGATTGGTTGTGTTGCATCAATTTTAGAGTTGATGCCAACGCCAAGAACCGCAGTGTCTTTAAGAAGCAAATTACCATCAAATAATATCGTCTTTTCATTCAAATCTTGTTGTTCAACTTCTTCTTGATCACTCTTTTGATTTTTTGTACCAAACGTTGCGTTTCCTCTAATTTCAAAATTTGAAAATATAAAGTGTGCTGTGTTCCCATCAATAACACCCTTAGTTTGTTCTCCAAAAGAAATTGTGTTTGACTCTATTGTAACTTCATCATAAATAAAAATTTCGGAATTTCCATGTAACATAATACCAATCGCTTTTAAATTTACTGCAAAGTCAATTGTCAATTTTGAGTCAACAACATTTATACTCCCAAGAATAACCTCACCATTTAATCTAAATTCAGAACCAGATTCGCCAATAACACTCAGCTCATTGGAATTTGTCTTCGTCTGAAATATTGCAGTCGATTTGTCTGACAATTTTAAGGTGTGCACTCTTGTTGAAACCCATGACACAGTATCCATATAAATACTACTCAATGAGATAACTTCAATTGTGTCCACATCTATTGTACTTTTGGTTATAATAATTGTATTATTTAGACTTGTCTTGAGTTGTTTTGTTATAAGTGTTGCATTTTTTTTTAAAATGAGAGTTGAGTCTTTCTCCATTATGATTAAATACGAATTAATATTACATGAAGTGCACACAAGAAATCCACTGCTTTTGATCAGAATGTTACCATTAACATAAAGTCTTCCATTTTTCCCAACTTCTACAACTTTGTCAATTTCTACATTACCAATAACTGTAATAATTCCAGAGTCAAACGAAACACCTCTAAACATAAAATTTGAGTCAATAAAAACAGTTGAACTGTCCGCTAGAGTAAGTACATTCCCATCAAACATTGTAAGACCATGAATTGTCGAGTTTGAATTGGTCAGAAATGAAAACGAAGTCTGTGTGATAACACCACTTTCAAATGTTATATCATAATTTCCATCAAACTCGAAGTTATTAATTGAACTCATATCTGCAAGACAACTCGATGTCATGTTAAAGAAATAAGAGATATAAAGCACTTCACATATCTTGGAGTCTCCTTTTCCATCTGTTTATAAGTTGAACATATCACAACAAAATAATTAATGAAATTGTGTTAAAATAAAAGAATAATAATTGGGTAGATTGTGGAAAACAAACAGAGCAATTTAAGACCTGTCTCACATTGGCTGGAGGTTGGTGAGCAGACAATTGTCTGAGAGACGGCTACAACAAAGAGTACAACTATAATCATCGAAATGTTACAAAGTGAGTTCTTGCTTCTCTATTTATTTCTCACAAAAAATGAACAGAAGACGTTTTTTTTCTTCGGACTTCGTCGAGCACACTATTGGACACTTTTTAATAATTAAATCAAACACTCTTCAACATTTTGCCTAAACTTATCTTAATCCCAGCAATAGTACCACTATAAGAACAATGAGATGTTTTTTATTACAAAACACAGTTATTTTAACACTAAAATGTTATTTTGGTGTACTTAAAAATGGAAATTTGAACCAACCAAATTTTTTAAAAGTTATCCCAAGTCTTAGATTCAATTAAAAACTCATTTGATAATTAAAAATGTTTTTAAAAGTGTGCTTTATTTTAAGATAAAAGAACAATCGACAGTTCACAATTGCAAATTAAATAATAATTAAAAATTATATTTGATAATATATAGAAAGGATTATTCTTTGAGTTTTTGATGAATTTTTTTGGTAATATCTTGGTACAATTTGATGATAATTTCCTTTTTGATTATTCATGTTTAATAAGCCCGGTGTTTTCAATAAACAATAATAATACATTGAAAACATCAAAAAGAAATGGGAAAACCCCTAAATAATAGCATAAGAAGAAAAAAATAATATTAGTGCAAAAAATATCGGTTTTAACTGTTATTTATTTTTAGAATCAATCAAATTTTTATTTAACAAACAAAACATCAATTATTTTCAATATGGATTTATTTGACCAATTAACTGGGGTTATTGTTTAGTTTAAAACAGTATTATTATTTTTGAGTTTTCTCAAACCAAGAAAATGTGTTTGATTACATTGGTATTTTTGTAAATAGGTAAATTGTTGAAAAATCGATTAACTTGCTAAATAACAATAAATGATAGTGCCTTGTTTCGATAAGAAGTGTGAAAAGTGATGTGATAAAAAGATGTGCTTGTTTTGTACCTTTTGAAAAATTCAAATAACAATGAATGCCAAGAATACAATCACTATTTTTGAATATTTTAATTAATATAAAGTGAGTATTTTCAAATAATATCAAATGGTTTTTGTTTTGTGAAAATCGCAGTTTAACTTAAACTAAAAACAACTCCTAAAATACACACAAATTATATAATCATCTCAATCACTTCTTTTTGAATTGATAACTCTTCCCACTACATCAAGCAGTGTTTGTGTATTAAACTCAGTTTTAAATGAACATTCAACGTACCCAGCAGCTTGTATACTCCGTGCAAATTTTAGTCCATCTTCCATCTCGACTTTCCGTTCATCGTCTTCGACGTTGTTTGTGTTTCGGGTTTCGCAATCTGTTCCCACTAAGATAACACCCCCTGTCATTTCATTTTTGTTGACTTCACACAAAAACCTGAACTGCAGTGCGTCAAAAGAAAGATATGAAGCAACAGAATAATCCAAAACAAAGACGTCAACGCTTTTCCAGCACGACTTAAAATTGTTATTATATTTTTTTGAACTATAATTCATCAGTACCACCCCTCTTTCCATCAAAAAAGAGCTGTCACTTATTAAAGTCTCTTCATTAATATTTTCAACACATTGTGTGCATTTCTTAAAAAGATTTGTTTTTAAATAATTTCCAAGTAGTTTATTTTCTTGTCCAATTAACATTATATTAATCTTTGATACTTTCATCTAAAATGACTTTTTAAGTTTATATTTTAAATTGTATATGAAAATTGGTTTCTTGTTTCGATTTTCAATATTTTAATTGTTCAAAAATTGTACCAAACAAAATATTAAAAACTTCGTTTCAGTGTTTATACCCATATTGATTATTCTTCTTTCAAACTTCTCATAAATTTAATGCATATTCATTTATTATTTAAAATTTAACACATCGCAATGTTTCAACTTAACCCAAATAATTAATTAATTAATAATTCGAGAATAATTTGGTGAACAAGTAAAGTACGATGCACATAATAATGAATATGACAATAACTGGAAAGAGTTCTGTGTATGAGTTGTATCCAAATATCAATAAAAAAACAAACCGTACTTTGGGACAGGTGAGCTGACAAAGTTATAGTCATTCGATACGCTGAATACTTTTTCCTTTTCACACATGGTGTCAGTCACAATGAAGTTATGGTGACGTTTCTCACAAATTGTTTTCGCTTCTTTTAAGTCGACAAGCACAACTGTTCCATCATTCGTTCCAACCGACGCGACATTATCTATTTCATTCACAGAAAACCCAGACGATATTTGGAATTTGGAGAGATACACCAATTTCTTCATTTTATACTCTTCCTTATCCAAAGCGACAAAGTATGAAGGTGTTTTGGGTTGCATCATTCCAACAAAAATAGTTTCGTTGTTGCAGGCAACACCCCAAAATATTTTGTTATCCCACTTCTTGTTCAAATCTTCAGGAAACACTTTCTTGACAAGGTCCCCACTCTTGAGATCAAATATTGCCAGAAATCTGTCGTGAGTTGTACACATTAAAGCAGTCGTATTGACACAGAGAGCATTGACGACATTTTTAATCTCATGGGCAAACGTTTGGACTTTTGTGAGGGTCTTTGCCTCAACACTCCATTTCTGGATTTCTCCACTACTCCAACCAACATAGAGAAACTTTCTTTTCTCGTCGTAGTAGAAACATTTCGCCTCGATCATATTCTCTTCAGCATCTTCAACATCAAGTGCTTTGTAGCGCTGACAACTCTCAAATTGAACATCTGATATATTCAAAAACTCATTTGTGCTATACACAAAATATTCCTTTTCTCCTTGTTTGAGGGATATCAGACAGGAAACGGCGTCGCCACCAGTCTCGTGAAAATCGCCTTTTTGTGGTTTGCTTGAAACTTTCACAATCCCATTTTTAACACCACTGTGACAACTTCCTCCACCTCCTCCAACATAAAAAGTCTCGCCACAACGACACATGCTATAGACAGGAATCGTGCAGTTGATCTTTTCCATTAATTAATTTATTAAGTTGGTTGTATTCTTCATTTTTTTGATTTATTTTAATTTACTAAATTAAGAGTTTTATTCGTATTTAAATGGTAAAACAACTATTCCAAATATTATGAAAAACACAGAAAGAAAGTATTATAATTTTACCATACAACAAATTTATATCATTTTGTTTTTATTACTATAAAATATAAAAACCAAACTATTACTTCTAAAATCACATTAGTTAAATTAATTATTAATATTATATTAATAATAATATTAATTATATTACTATCATCAAATAGTTTTATATATCATTGAAATTACCAAATTACAATAACAAAAAAAGTTGAATAACAAATTACAATTGACAACTCTTTTATAACTTTTCAAAAAAAAGAGAATTTAAATATTTAAGTTAATAAATTTAAAAATATACTATTTAATGCTAGTATTTAATTGTAAAAAACATACAAATATAATAGATTGAAATTCCACGTAATTCAATAAAATCAACTAAAAACTGGAAAAGTAATTGAAATGTTTTGAATTAAAAGAGAATTGTTTATTTTACTATTTATATAAAATAAAAAAATCGTTAATAATTAGACAAAAATCTTAGACAAAAAAATAGTGTGCCAATGTATTTTACCAATATTTGTTTAAGATCTTTATTTTGTGAATAGTTTTCGTATTCCCCAAAAGTTTTCCGCACTTTTTTCTTATTATTTTATACGAAAAAATATCATATTGAAGTCTTCGAGAAACACAAAAAGAAGGTGAATGAAGGTATAAAAGTGTTAATTACAACTCGATATTACTTACCTCCACAATCATGCAAACAGAGTTCCCTCTCAAAAACACCGAAACAATGAAATTCTTAGACGGGATACACAAGTATACTGGGTTCACTTATTACACCACCATTTTGGATTCTGCAAGTAACAATTTGAATAAGTGCACACTTAATCATACTCTCCAAAATCACAAAAACGTTTTGACGATTTTCGAGACAAAGAATGGTAACTTCTTTGGCGCATTTCATTCTACTATTCAAAAACTCAATGACTATGAACTTCAAGTCGACGAAAAGTCTTTTGTGTTTTCATTTGTCAACGGAAACTTCTATTGCAGTCGAAACTATGACAATGGTTCATATTTTAACTCGCCAAAGAATTTGTATCAAGTCGCTCAAGCTTTCAAAGTCGAAGATAATTTAAACACAACGTATTCCGCTTACTCAAACCGGTTTTATAACAACACAATTTGTTTCCCAGAAGAAAACCCAATCAAGTTCGTAGCAGTGTGTCTTTCTAAGTGACTTATCTTCATCATTTTCCGTCGTGCTATGACGGTTGTTTTTCAGAATAAGAAAAAACATTTTGTTTTTTTAATAACATTTTTCATGATTTTTCACTTTGAAACAAATTGTATATTAATAGTTTAATTTACTATAATAATGGTTGTTCTAAAAAAGAGATTATTCCACGCAGCTTTACGTCATCGCACTTCTTATATAGAACTAATAGTAAAATGATATATAAACTAATTAGAAAAAGAAAGAATGAGGGTGTCAGAGAACCAAAAATACAAAAGAGACAACTATATAATATAGTAAAACAATTATATAAAAATAGAATCTTGAAATGAGATGACGGAAACTATAAAAAATTAGAAAATGGACAATGGTTCGAAAATAGCGACTTCGACCACCCAAGTTTCAATACCAAAACCTGATCCGACTGAACGTGCACAACCGGGTAACCCTACTGATATGTCTCCATATCAATCATTCACGCCATATGTCCCTCAAAATGTGATGTTTAAAACAGAACCTCCACAGTTTCCACAGAGCTATGTCGACGATATTTATACTCCAATTCATAGGAGGAAGAAGAAGTTTCAGAATATCGACTACTCGAAGTTACTCTCGGAAGACGACTTACAAAGCATGACTCTTGAGGAGTTCGATGACTACACAAACGAACTCAAGGACCGAAGAACTCTCACAAAAAACGAACGAGCCACTCTTAACAAAATTAAGAGAAAGCTCAAGAACAAGGAAAGCGCAAGAAAAAGTCGACAGAAGAGCAAAGAAGCTTTCTCACAACTTCAAGAACAACTTGAAGAACTTCAGAAACAATACGACGACGTCCTTCGAATCAATTGTAAATTAGTTAGAGTCGCAGACGAATGCCCCGAGTGCAGCAAGAAAATTAGACAGGTCCAAAGCGCTATACAAAACTTTTCGCAGATAACTGCAATACCACCATCATAACACAAAAATGAAAGGAAAGTTGATATGTTGTCTTGAATTATGTTATTAAATTATTTATTTTATGTTATTCACTTTATATTAATATTAATATTATATATTATAGTAACAGTACTTTACTATATAACTATAGAATAATTATAATAATAAATAATATAACTACCATTATTAGTATTATATATTAATAAATAAACTATATATTATAATAAAGTAATCAAATAGATATAAATAAAAACCTCAATATAACCTTAAAAGTTCATTCAATGATTTAAATATAATAATAACAAAAATTATAATTAGAAGTGTTTGTTATATACATTATTATATACTCTGATATTATTCATATTAATAAAATAATAGTTTTATAATACTTAAAAAGTTAATCATCTTAATTATTTTATTATATATTATTTATATTATATCAATTATAGTATTTAATAATAAAAAAAGGTACAAACTAAAAAAAAGGAAGAACAATGAGCAAGTGCGAAGAAGAACTTCAGGTGATGCTTTTGCAATATGTCAGAGAGAAATACGGGCAGAAAGCGTTCACACAAATATCTGCAGAACTCAAAATATTCTTAGACACGACTCACGTCTTCAATTTAGTCGATACCGATAAGTTGGAGGAGTTGGACGAGTACTTGTCGTCATTTGTCGAGTTTGTCTTTTTAAGGGTTTTGTTCATCACTTTTTATAAAACCCGATAATTTCTTCATACCAAGACTTATTTTTAGTTTAAAGAACAACAACGACACCACTTTGTTATACCTCATCCGTCGGTACCTCATTTTAAGGTACGCGCAAATGCACGACTACGTTGAAGGGAAGAAGTACTACACAAAATTGTCGCAACTTCCCCAATTCGAGAAGGAAGTAACTGACAAGACGATCCTCTCGTCCATCTTTTTCGACCCAACCCTTTGTGAGACTGAAATAAAGAAGATGGGCAATTTGGAAGAGTACAGGAAAACAAAGCTGAGACTCCAAATCAGTGACCTCATCAATACAAGCGAAAATTTGAAGAAATATCTTTCAATTGCAAATGTCGACGGGAAGTTAATCAAACGACTTGTCTCCGACGGGGTGAGGTATAGGCACGTGAAAGTATGCCACGGAAGTCCCAGCGACGACATTTCATTGCTCTCTCTTATCTCTGGTGAGCATATCCACAAAAATGAGAATAAGCCCGTCTACACAAGTTCGTGGAAATGCAGTCCAATCGATGTCTTAGGAAAGTCGACGACATTTGAACTCTCAGATTCTATCCTTTTTATCGGAATGAAAAATATGAGAATGGTCATCGTTCATCTCTCACGTGGAGAGGTGATTTGTGATTTGAAAGTTGCGGCGCCCATTTTGAAGTTTGCGGTGTCTGTGCCGTTCTTTGCGACGCTCAGCGAGACTTCTTTGTCGGTTATGAGTCTTTGTTGCTCGGGGATATCCGAGTTGTGTCGCCTCACCTGTCACGGCGTGACGGGTGTTGAGTTCATCAAAGGCACATCGCACATAGCGTACGTTGAAAACACCATTTTGAGGATTTATGACTTCATTTTGAAGAAGGAAATCTTCACGCATCAGAACGTTATTGGGGTGATACCACAAACAAAGAACGGCACGATTGTGGCAGTTCTGAAGAGCGATATGGTTCTTATCGGGTCTCAATTTAGTCAGCCGTATA
>NW_004440426.1:955225-970188 GCF_000330505.1 Entamoeba invadens IP1
GACGCGTTGTCGACAAATGTGGGATCATTTCGAAAGACAACAAAGTGATTGGAGTCTCCCAAAATGGGGTCTTTGACTTTGTCTCGCAACAAATGGATGGGAACGTCTTCTTTGTTTATAATAGCACTGCGTTTGTGAGTAAAGGTGGTGAGGTCCATGTGTGTGATTTGATGCAAAATCGAGTTACAGATGTGTTTAAATGTGCTGATATTTTGAAAGGGAGATATGACGAGAAGATTTTAGTTGTCGAGGTGCTCAATGGCATTTTAGTTTGTTATATTTTAATGGTACAATCATAACTCATTCTATGCTCTCATATTTAATATCTCATTATTTAGGTCTTCTCAAAGAGAGATTTAGTGAAAAAAATTGACTGGAAAACAGAAGGCGGTCTAAAAACGATTAAACCAGTTGCACTGGGGACGACTCATGTGTGTACACCTGCAGTCGAACAAAGTGCTGTCAAAACATCAGAGTTGTCAACTAAAAATCTCGAGATTCCTGTTGTCGGAACAAAACGCACAGTTGAGGAGAAAATTCCAATTGAAAAACGCGTGGTGGTGGACGTTCCCCCAAAGATCGATGAAATCAAAGTCGAACCAAAACTCGACATGGAGTTGAAAAGCGAAATCACATGGATGTGCACTGTTGAAGGTGGCGACTACTTGTTGCTTCAGTCTTTCAAGACGTTCTTCGCCTATAAGCGCGTCAACGGAAAGTACGTCATTCACTTCACTCACCCCCCGAAGAAAATTGACTTCAGTCGGGAGAATGTCAATTACTCGGACATCACCGGACGAATCACCAGAAATGGAAGTTACGCTGTGTTTTCATTGGCGGATCGTTGTGAATTGTACAAATGCAAAGATTGCAAGAAACTCATTGCATTCTCGGCGATGACGGGTACCGTCAAGTCGTCCGTTGTGTCAATGTTCCCGAACGATTTTAATTTGATTTGTGTTGGTACAACAGACGGCGGAGTGTCAGTCTATCGCGCAGATAAGAACTTTTTGAACGTGAAAATACCGTCGAAGGTTGGAGGACCAGTTGCTAGTTTGCTCTTCTCACCAACAACAGCAAAGGACGCGGACAGTCCATTTTTTGTCATAAGCAGAAATGGGAGAATTACGAAGTTACAATACAACAAGAAGAGTGAGCCACAGAACACTATATCGATGATTGGGAATGAAGTCGATTTGAAAGTTGAAAATGTCAAAGATGCGTTTTTGTCAAGTAATGGGAAAATAATCTACATCGTTTATGAAAAGGGTATCAAGGAAGTTCAGTTGGATACCTCAAAGCAAAGGGTGATTGAGGTAAATAACATTGTTGCGGCATGTGTCAACAACAAAGGTGTCGTTGTTGTAGTGAACAGTGAGGGTGTGTTTAAAGTGCAAGAGAAGGATTTGAGTTTAATCCGAGTGAATATGCAAATGGACAAAGCAGACGTCACTTATGTTGTGGCAGACAAGGAAGGAAACTTTGTATTTTCCACGAAGACGGGCAAAGTGTTCACAACAACTATTAATTGATTGGCTTGGATGCTTTGTTATATTACTCTCAAACAACTTTGCTGCAAAGTTTGCAGTGTGATTTGCCGAGAAAAAGAGGGGTTGTTAAGATAATAAAGAAATGTTTGGGAAACAAGAAATGAATTTTTTTCTTTTCTTTTCTTTTTTCTTAGATGATTGGATTAATTAAAAAAATGTACTAAAGTATATAATAAAATATAATTATACAATAATAAATTTGTATAATTAAAAAAAATAACAATATTTTTTACTAAAAATTAATTAAATATATTAATATAATATATTATAATTAATAATTTAATTAAAAAGTAATTAAACAACATTTCGAAAAAACAGTTAAACAAATATAATTAGTTTTTTTATAAAATTTAATACACAAATTATTGAAATTCATTTAAAATACGAAATGTTTTACACATTACAAATCGTTCCGATATTTTCAATCTTGAATAAACAATTTTGTTTCATTTTAAAATACTTTAATTTATAATTATTTTGAATAATTTAAATACTTTCTTTATAATAATATATTTGTGAAAAGAAACAAAAAAATGAGACAATGTGCAAAGCAAAATAGGCAAATTGGTAAAATAGTTGATAAGAACAAGATGTAATAATTGTTGAAAAGAAAAATATCGTGGATTTTAAAATATAATGAAAACTCTGTGTAATATTGTTACTTGTTTTTTAAAGCCAATCACCCAATTAATTCCGTTAATTTTATCCAATGAATACAAAACCACTTTTTTCTTTATAAAGAGTTTGGTCGATTTTTCTATTAAATAAAAAGAACCATTAAAGAATAATTTAGTCTTATAACAGTTTAATTCAAGAAAATTCCATAATAATTGTCCAGAAATGATTGAGTAGTTTTTGAGGCCTTTAAAATAATAAATTTAACAGCACAACGTGTTGACCAATTAAATCAAAAAAAAAGTGAATAATATATACGATACTATAATAGTTTATTTTATTATTTAAATAGTATTAAATCAGTTCTTTTCATTGGAGCATTTTTTTTATTTTGGAATCCACCAACCAATTTTCTAATTAACACTTTGAAAATATAAATAATTTAATCTTTGTTTGCCCATCATATTAATGTAATTAATATATTATAATTAAATTAACCATATTTTATAATAATAATAAAACATAGAGGCAAATGTAAACATCATTTTTCAATTAATCAAAGAAATATAAAAGTGAACAGCAAAATGTGGAGTGATGTAATGTACCCTATTAAAAACAGTCTTGTTTTTTTTAACAAAAAAAAAAAAAGTTGAAATGCCGTGTAACAATTGTTTTTTATAAAAAAGCAACCGGTGATGCTAAATTTGTCAAGGAAAACAGAAAAGTCCACCCGAAAAATATCACATGACAAAAATGTTACGACCAAAACAAAACGCCAGTTCTTTCTCTTTTGTTTCTTTACAATTCTACTTCTTGTTATAAAAACTGTAAACCTTCATATTCAGTCGATGGGTAATGTCATTGCAAAGAAACACAGATTGGAGTCACACTTCCATTCGAAGGGGCATTTAAAGCATTTTAACAAACAGTCTCCTTCAGATGTCATTTCAGAGAATGAATGCTTAGACTGTAATCTTAATAGACTTCAAGTTGATATACAAAATTGGACTGGACTTACAAAGTCATCCATATTATATGACTCAAGACTCGACGGGCTCAATGGAAGAGTATTAAATTCAAAGGTCAGCTGCCATCAAAATGTCCTCTTTGTGTTCTCCACCAGACATGGAGTCTTTGGATGTTATCATGAAAGTGCTATCTCGCCATCTACTTCACAACCCAAGAAATCTTCGTCACAAAATTTCTTCCTCTTCTCGATGAACAAAAATTGCTCTTACAAGCTCAAAAAAGTCGGCCAGTCGGCCTCATTATCAATTTACCCCAAAAACTCGGATAATTTGATCATGACCGTGTTCAGTGCTTTTTGGATGAATTCAGAAGGCATCGTCCAGATCCACCCGTCTCTCAGAAAGGAGTTTGAGCTTCCTAATATCACAAATCCACTCTTCGGAGGAGCAGTCTCAAAGAAAACAAAGGTCGACTTTATGGTTGCTCTTCAACTTGAGTAAAGCAAAGTGTATTTACCGGAATAGAATTCTGTCGAGGTGTTTATATTAATTTATATTTAGCTTTTTTACTATTATGTTTATAGGTTGTTCTCTAGTTATTTATTGTTTGTATTTCCGATATAACAATTTATAATTTTTCGAAATGGATATATCAAAAGTGAAAAGATTGTCCCAAACATGATATTTTCAACTATAGTTTGTTTTGTAGTAATCAAATTATATATTATATAGTTTCAATATATATATTTTATTTTAAATGGAAACCCCGAATTGCAATGTAATTCTAATAATTTTAAATTAAAAATAAAATTATTATTTTTTAAATTATTAACTTTTCGTATTGAGTTTTTGAAAAGTCTTGTTAATTCAATAAAAGTTACATTATTTAAGAGAAAATCTATAAATAGAATTGAAAAGATGTTGTTCTTTATAATTATCATCACATAACAGTTAAGTTATTGAAAATTGTTCTTAAGCTTCTACTTTTGTATACCATTTTCATGTATGTTAAATGGCAATTGATAATTAATAGCAAACTCTTTCAAGTTGTCTTGAAATAATATAACAAATTTTGACTTGAGCAAGTGCAGTTTTTTGTATTTGCTTTTTTGATGAATTTTGTTTCACATCACCAGAGTCTTCGAAACATTGTAAAACTTGTATTAAAATTGTTGACAAACTTTTCACAACTTGTTATAGTTCTGAGAGTCAACCAACATTGTTATTTTACAACATCTTCAATTGTAAAATACAACAAATAAAGTTTTCTTTACAACATTCAAAATATTATATTTTAAACATTGAAATAAAACCAGTTTGACGATTGTATTATTATAATAAAAATAATATAATACAATATTTACACCAATAAAATCTTTGATAAATTATAACGTATGTTTTTTATTTATAATTTTTTTATTTTTAAATAAACAATTAATTACTAAAATATAATTATATATTTAATATTAAAATTAATAATTTATTATAATATTGATTGTAGTATACAAATGTTGTTAATTATATACTATATATATTAATAAATAAATACTACTATAAATCATTATATTTTATATAATTAACACTTACTGGGAAAAAAAAAATTTTATATCGATTAAAAAAAAATTTAATTTTAAGACGATTAATTTTTAGTAGGTAAAATAATAATTAAATTTAATTAAAAACGTAATAATATAATGATGGTTCTATCGCACTGTGACAAATAAATCCAGTTCAATAAATATTTTTTCAATACAACTTTTTACTATACTCTTCACCACATTTTTCTATTTTAAACAAATAAAAAAAAGACCACTCAAAAAGGTCAATGTCTTCTTTTTTGACTGCTATGTTATGTACGACATGTTCTGGTCTAGCGACCGCGATAGGAGGGATTATTGTAGCTTTCTTTGGGGAACCGGATTATAAGAAATTGGGGAAGATGTTATCCTTTTCAGCTGGTGTGATGATATACGTTTCTTTTGTTGATGTCTTGTATGGAGGTATTGCAACGAGTGGGTTCATTACTTCCAATTTATCCGTTTGTGGTTTCATTCAATAGTAGACTTCAATCACATCCAGTTCTTCATCGGAATGGCGATCTTCTTGGCTGCGATATCATACATCCCCGAACCAGACATGTCGAAGTTCTTTCCGAAGCCCAAAACAGACGACGCGGCCGAAGCAAAAGCGTTGAAAGAGAAAGAAAGTATTCTCCTCTTAGGTATAAAAACAGCGTTTTCTATTTGCCTTCACAATTTCCCGGAAGGAATAGCTGTCTATATGGCATGTTTGGATGGCATAGAAACGGGCATCCCTTTAATGTTGGTCATAGCCGGGCATAATATCCCAGAAGGTCTTGCTGTCGCCGCACCAGTCTACTCTTCCACTGGAAGTCGATGGGAAGCATTCAAGTGGGCCTTAATCAGTGGTATTTGTGAACCATTTGGGGCGCTCTGTGTAGGGACTCTTTTCTATCCCGTACTGACAAAGGGTGTCATTCAAATCACTTTGTGTGGTGTGAGTGGGATAATGGTATATATGTCTATCTTGGAATTAATACCAAGCTCGCTCAAGTACATCTCTGCTGAGGTTTGTCTTTGAATAACTATAAAAAACTATAATTGTATTATAATATATAAATAATATATTAAACAAGTAGTTAACCGCGTTGTACTTTGCATTTGGGATGGGGGTGATGGCGTCTGGGCTATATTTTATGGAGTTGTACAAGTTATAATTATTCAATGGTATAATACAAGATTGAATAGGTAATAGTTTTGTTGGTATAAATTGATAGTACTTTGTAGTATTAAATAATAATATAAATAATAATATAAATAATAATATAAATAATAATATAAATAATAATATTAATAATATTATAAATATAATAAGAAGAAAGGAATCACAAAAAACACACTGAAAAACTTTGAAGTGATGACATTCAATTTTTCAAATTTTTTTATTCGAATCAAAAATTATTTGAAAAAGAAGAAGAAATATATTTTATTCAATTGTATAGGGTTGGTGGTCTGTGTCATACTATCAACACTCTTTGGGTGCTGTTTCCTCTCCATCACAAATAAAACGGAACAGAAGTACCTCGATTATTTTGAAAGTTCAGTTGACATGAGAAACAATGCTCTTCTTACTTCAGTAGAAGTCACTGCCCCTCTTAATATCCAAACTTGTTTCCTTCAAGAAACACCAAAAACAAAAATCGTTCAAACGAAAGACTTCATCATTTCTAAGTTATTTCCAAAACCCACGCGTGCTATTTTTTTCTCACAAATGTTATTACCGGAATCGGTTCTAACATTCCAATACACTGCTTTTAAACAAGTCACACCACAAAACATTTCAATGTATTTGTTACAAGGAGAAAAGGAATTTCAAAGGTTCCAACTTGGGTTGATAGTCTCACCTATTTACTACATAGAGAACTCCCCAATGAATCACAGCACTTTTGAGTTAACCAACTTCGACTTTCGAGATCTCTACTACTTCGCCTTTGAGACGTTCAGCGAGAACACAACGGTGTCAATGTCACTGAACATCGGATTCTCACAGTTTTATGTTGAAGACAGTACTAAAGAAGAGTGCGCATATGGTAACACACGGCACGACTTTGTCGCTGGTGAGGTGATGGTGACTACTAACACTCAAGACATCTATTCTTTAGTTAGACTCGATTTCTCTGGGAAGTTTGTTTCTATCTAGTAAAAATATTGAAAATATTTTATAGTAAATTAATAGTAAATTAATAATAAATTAATAATAAATTAATAATAATTTAATTGTAATTTTAAAATAATTTTAATAGTAAATTTATAATAAATTTAATAGTACTTGGATTGATTTTTAGAAATGTCTACAAAGAAACGGTTGTCCCTCTAAGCTTTGTCTTATTTGTGTTTTTACTGGTGACTTTCTCGGTGATATCGAACAGAAAGAGGAGAGACGATGAAATACAATTCCTTAAACACAACCAGACACTCCAAAACTCGAAACGGATCGAGTTTAAAAACAACGAGGACCTGTTGTAACACGTCAATTGTAATAAGTTTTTTGAGACAAATTTTTATGGACATTTAGAGCTTTTTGACTAAGATATTTTTCGACTTTATTCAAGTTATTGGAGTTTGAAATTGTTGTGTGGTTTTTTTCTGGCGCTTTTGTCATGATTCACCACTACAAAATTAATAAACTATATTTTATAGTATTTTGTATCATGGAATATAATACAATATTAAGTTACTAATACTTATGGTCCAAAAGTTCCATACTAAAACCAGAAAAATAATTGAATTACAAAGAATAGTAAATAGAATTAGAACGAATCTATTTCAAAAGTATATAAGAAGGTGAAGACTTTATGAGCATGAAGCGTGGAAACATTCAAACGAAGGAACTTGGAATAGAAATAGCAATGCAAAGAAGCACCCCGACACCAAAAACGAGGCGCCCAAATTCCCCATACCCGCGTAGAAGTGCGTCATCGGAAAGTGGTGAGAAAGAGTTCAAAGACATTTATGAATCCGTTTGTCTGTATTCATACTCTTGAATGGTAGAGAATAGTATAATATAGTATCAAATAGTATTAAATAGTAAAAGTATAACAAAAAGGCATTAGAACTGCACAAAGGCTTTCCTGAAGGCCTTTTTACTTATTTGACACGAAACACGTTGGATGACAAAACTAAAGGAGAGAATTGCACTGCGATATTAGCGTATTACGACCAAGAGTATAAAGCGGGCCAATTTATAGTTTATTGTATTAAACGAGAACTATTTTTACGACTAGATACGAGTGAAAAGAATCCATACCCATTCATTCTATCTTCCCTTTTAAATTCGATGTTGGGCCCTATTGTTGAAGACATCATTAAACTCACGACGAAGTATACAAAAACACTGAAAGGGACTGATGTTTGTTGTTGGAGTTATTTGCAGGGATAGTAGAGTAAACAGTAACGAATAGCTCAGTTTGAAAGACAGAGACCCGAAATCCTCTGCATGCGAAAAGAAGTCGAAACAAATTAAAGAATACCTCCAAGCGTTTTTTGAGATCATTACTGACTTGAATAGATTTCCGGTGTGCGTCAGATACTATTACGCGACTTTAAGCAAAGAATTGAAAACGATGCAACCGATAAACTGGATGAAGGGTATGGTCCAAGCTGCTTTGTACGCCCCTTTTGATTTGATCTTCAAAACTTTGATGAAAGTGATGACACAAAATTATGAGCTGAACATTCTTTTGGTGTTTTCTGACGCTTTTAGAGCACTCAGTAACTCCGTGATGGGCGTGGAAATCAGAGACGAGTTTTGGAAACACTTTTTGAATGAATATAGCAGTGACCTCATCACCTTATTGAAAGACAAAATAGGGCAGTATGACCTCTTTCTATGTGAAGAAGAGGAAGTCAGTTTCAATCTATCAAACTACAACGGAGTGCGACTAAACACGCTCTTGGAGAAAGAGTGGAAAAACATGAAGGAATACATTCCAGAAAGCGCTTACAACTACTTCGTCATCAACACCGACAAAACTCCTGAAAATTATTTAATAGGAAAAATCGTTCAATTGATGACAGACATCCACTCCATCAACGTCAAATCACAAATCGAAAAACAGAGTTTCTTGCTCATCATGGCTGAGATGAAAGTAAAAATAAAAGATTTGAATGAAGAAAAACGGTACTTGCGACATCAAGTTAGAGACAGACTTGGCATCGACTTCGAAGATGACGAAACTGAAGAAGAAAAGACAGTCTCGTAGACTTTCAATTCTGAAGACTATACAAATTGAATTGTTGTTTTGTTTCATTTTGAATGATCAATTCAAGTTCTATCAAAATAAGACTCTTCAGTCGCATCTACCCCGTCATAGTATGACGGGGTATTTTAGACTTTACATATAGTAGTAAAATAAACTATTTATTAAACTATTTATTAAACTATTTGAGAATTCCAAGAAAAAGAGTCAAAAGAACTTGAAAAAGAAGTCTAAGGCATGTCGCAACAGTACCGCGATATCAGAGGCATATTGTATGAAGGGTTAGTGTTAAAGCCTATACGCCTCTGGGGGATTTGGACTGAGAGGTGGATGGTATTGACACGAGACAAATTGTATTACTTTGACTCGTCGAGACAACGAGTTGGTGGAGTCATTCTTCTCGAGTTTTCATCTGTCCGACTTCGTGATATTCCGGAACATCCGTTTGCGTTTGAGATGTATAGTCCGACGACTGATAAAACGTTTCTATTTGAGGCGCTCAGTTCGGACGAACGGATTCGGTGGGTGGACGAGATATCTTCGGTGGTCACAATTAGTGAGCCGACCGAGTACCAACACTTAACACATGTCACATTTGAAGAAGGTGGCTTTGTTGGGATACCTGAGGAGTGGGAAAACATGTTCATCTCGTGTGGGGTCTCGCGAGAGGAAATTAAATCAAACAAAGAAGACGCGTTGAAAGTCCTTGAATTTGCACAAGTGTTTCACGAAGACGAGTCTGAAGAGAATAAAGAGGTTCCTATGCCTGATAAAGAAGTTCCTGTGGCTTTACGTTTGTTACGTATTACTGTCTGATACTAGATAGTGTAGAATATAATACTATACCACTCTAGTAAAATGATATAATACAATAATAGTAAAATAATAACAAAATACTAGTAATACTGAACTGTAGAAGAACTTATCACTGGAGGAGACCCCACAGTGTTGTATACCAATTACGTTGAGATAGGAGAAGGGATGAGTGGAGTAGTTTATCATTGTTATGACTCGATGAACAAGAAGGAAGTTGCGATGAAAAAGATACCGATGAAAGAGAGTGTGAATGTAGAAGAGATCAAAATCATGGGGACGATCCACCACAAAAATATAGTGGAGTACATTGGGTGCTTTGAAAAAGACGAGTTTCTGTATATTGGAATGGAATACATGGACAGAAATAACTTGACGGGCATGTTTGACTTCTTTCCAGAGATCAAGTTGAGTGAGCGACATATAGCGTATGTAGTGAGGGAGACGAATAATGGTATTCGGTATTTGCATTCAATGCATCGGATCCACAGAGATATCAAATCTGACAATGTGTTACTCAATCATCGCGGAGAAGTCAAATTGGCGGACTTTGGGATTTCAGTGCAACTCACAAGAAGTAAAGCAAAGAGAAATACTGTTGTTGGAACACCTTATTGGATGGCTCCAGAAGTTTGTTAGATTACTCGATACATTGAGATCTATAGATACGTCAAAGGCAGTGATAACAATAAGGTCATTAAAGGAAAAGACTATGGAACGAATGTGGATGTCTGGTCTCTTGGAATTATGTGTCGTGAAATGATCGAGGGAGTCCCCCCTTATATAGATGACCCCCCACTCCGTGCACTTTTCAAAATCTCAACGAAGGGAATACCTCCAGTCACTTATGGTGACTACACAGAACCGTTTTTGGGCTTTGTGGAGAAGTGCTTGACCTTCGACCCAAACACAAGACCATCTGCTGAGGAATTGTCAAAGGACGTGTTTTTGAATGACCCCTGCACACGAGACGAATTCGCTAATTTCATTGAAATTGTTAGAAAACAGAGTGAGAGCCAGAGTTGATGAAACTCGATGTCATCTTTTACACACAACAGACTCAAATCAAATCATTTTTTCATTGTAATTTTTGGAGTCGTTTGTAAGGCACATGAAGAAGAATTGGGGATTGTAATGACTTACTATAATATATTATAATTATATTAATAATTATAATTATATACTTTTTACTAGATTAGTATAATATTGTTATAATATCAAATAACTCCAAAGAAATCAAATCAAGCACTTATTGACAACAGCAAGAAGACTCGGCTTTTCTAGGGCCGCCGCGACACGCTCTTTGTCGTTGAGTTGTTTGTTCACGTCTTCCTCCGTTTGGTGGGTCCCTTCTGTCAAGTAGATGTCGACTTTAATTCGATACGGAAGAACACGAATGAGTTTCGTTCGAATCGCAAGACCAATCAAAGTGGCCATAGTACAATTGTCGACTGTTGGTGTAAATTTAACAACTATGTGATTCCCAACATCGTCGACTGTAATCAAATCTGGGCTAATCACTTTCAATTGTTCTAGAGTCACTGACGGGTGTTCCGGGTCTTTGATTCGTCTGATGTGTTCTGTCTGTCAGTGCGTTTGTTGTAAGTTTGTATAAATTAGTAATTATAATAATTTATTATTAATTAATATTGATTATTAAGTTAATTATTTATAATAAAAGTATTAATAGCAAACCATATATCTCCAATGAGTCCATTGGCTCGCGAACAGACAAGTCTTCTACGCTCTCTTGAATTGTTCGGTGAATGTTTAATTCTTGGTATACATGTGGTGTTGGATTTGCGACTTCCATCTCGTTTTATAAGTTCATTTTAGTATAAAATATGATAAGAAAAAGAATTGTTTAGTATACTAAAATTTATAGTATATTAAACTAATAACATTTAATATATAATGACCAGAATAATTACAATATTTTTTGACTTCAATCACATCTTTTATAATGGACGTTTTTATAGTGGTATTATTTTGTAAAGATGTATATGTTTCCAAAGTATTTGATTACCGACAAAAGAACACCACAAGATCAATTCAATTGACTGAAAGAACCAATTTCAGAGGAGGAAGAAAAGGAAGAGGGCAACAAAAGCGACTAAAGAGCCACTGACTTCATTGAGTTCTTCTGAAAATTGTGAGCTGTAAATTGAGTCTTCCACTGCGACTGGATTCTTAATGAATTTGACATCATTGAAATAGAAGGTGTATTTCTGCGAGAATTGTTGGTAGATTTGAATTGACAAGTACTTGACTACACTTTGACACTGTGTTGGGAACTCTTTAGAATTCATTTTTAGACAAGTAGTCTGGTTGTTGTATATCTTAGTAATCAGTCCAGAGTCGACATTATCATCTCCTCGATAATTAGTGGGCAACATCCTTATTTTCATCATCACATAATCATACGGCGCACTCGTTTGCATGTCAAGACAGAACAAGTCCAAGTCAATGGTATTAGCATTTCCATTGAACTTAAGAGTGTCGTATTGTTGCAGATCAGCACCAAACCACTTCTTATTATCAGAGAGGGTGTACTCGTATATATTAAGCATAGCAGAGTCATTCAATTCCCAGTTATATTTCCCATCAGAGTAAACTATTTCTTGACTCTTCGAAACTGCATAGAGCAACGCTATAAAGAACATTAGATGTTCAACTTGCTTTCTATGTTCTTTGGAATTCTTTTTATATCACTCGATGACTAAATAACTTTGATTCAAACAGAAAGTTATTGTCCGCCATTCACTTTCTAAGACTCTAGTGATTCAAACCCAAAAATACATTCTACCAGAAATATGGTTCTTTTATTAATAGGATACTTGTTTGTATTTAAATTATAAAGTAACTATTTGTTTATTATACATTTTTTATCAGCACAAAAATTGTTGGATCAAATAAAATATTTGCAAAAAATTGCATTTTTACTCCGATAAAAAAACTGATGAAATAGTTTATGGAATTGTTATAGACTTTTTGTGATTGGAAGAGAATAGTTTATTATTAATTTAGAATAGTTCTATTATATTTCTTATATACTAATAATATCAATACTATATGTTATAGATTTCCTTACGATATAAAACAGAATTATTTAGACTGCTTGATTTCTTTGATGTTTCTCAAAAAGACTTTGCTCTTTCTCTGTATTAAGTCTCTTTCCATCGCTTTTTGTTTCTCGGAGTAGTCTGAAGCGGTTTCCACGAATTCGTTGCAGACCTTTTCGCTCTCAAATTTGATGATCTTTTGATCTTTTCCTCCGACGAGGATTTGGACTTCAGTGACTTCTTTTCCCTTTTCAAGTTCCGTGTCGCACAACTTGAAATGTTTGAAGTAATAGAAAGCTTCGTAGTTTGTCTGTTTTGTCAATCCGACGTATGAAAACAATTTGAGACCGGAGTTGACTAAACTTGCGCCAAAGTCTGCCGTCAAAAACAAGATGATGTCATTGAATAAGATGACCGTCACATTTGTCTCGACGACTTCTGGGAAGTCGACTTCTCTCTCTTTCAATTCCGCATTCATGTCACAGTAATCATCGCTTTGTTCCCCACTTTGCTCGTTACTGTCCGCCATCATCATCTTCCTCTTCGTAATGACCGTCTCGAAAAGTACTGCATTGTTCCGACTTAAAAAGACTCGATCAGGCCCACATATCGCAAAGCCCTCTGGAACGCCTTTAGTGATCTTTGCCAAGTTTAATATAGTCTCTGTGCTCTCTTGCACTCGAGACATCTCATTGACATATGTGGCTACTTTAATAACTTCGTCTCTTGCATTTCTGAGTGTGAAGTAGTCGTGGTGGTCTAATCGGTAGTGTTTCAATAGATCGACAAGCATTAACTTGTACCTTGGCAGTCTTTGCACTGGTGTTATAAGAAGTGACGTCAATGTATATTTCCTCAACGCCAGTGGTGCGTGACTCATTTGGTCTGCGATGAATTTGGCGAACGGGTGTGGAGCCTTTAAAGTGACGCAGACGCAGTCCGTGACTGCGTTATAGACTCTACAATAGTCCGAGTACATTTTGAGGAACGGCGTGAACTTAAGGAAGACGGACCCGACCATAGTGTTCTGGTTAAAGTCTTGGCAGTTCTCTATTAAGTTATCGAGAAGCATGTGATTAGTCTTCTGGATGTTCTGAAGTCCAAAGAAGATGAGTCTCATTTGGTCTTCTGTGATGATTTGATTTGTCGCGTTGGCGACTTTAAGTGGGCCCATAATTAAGTCGACAACAACGTCTAATTGTTGGACATACGTTTGCTCCGTTGTTATGATCTCACTCACAACATGCGAACAGTAAATGTAATCCTTCTGTAACTTTTGATTCAAATGACTTCGAATCGCTTTTTGTAACGTGCAGACCGCACTGGTCCGCTGACACTCGTCTCGGTACTTCAACAGAAATCGCCAGTCTTGTAAATCGGCTCCCAATTTCACATTATACTTCGAAGTGATCGTTAATAACTGTTTGCCCGTTAAATGGGTCCCTCGCACCCGTTTCCCCAAGTCTCGCATGTCAACTTTGATCAACTGCTTCTCAAGCATTTTCTCACTCCACATCGTCGCGTCCATCCAATAGGAATATTTCTTCGGTTTATATGGTGACAAGTTCATGTGGAACGGGATATACGATTCTACTAGACTCTTCCCCGGTTGATGACTAATCACTTGGTCTTCATCCATCTCCTTTTGTACTCATTTCAAGTTTCTAGCTTTTTTTCTCATTTTCGCTTTGATTGGTTTGTCGAAGTATCGTATTAGTATAACTACTAGTAATGTATAGTTTGAATTCAATACAAATGTTTTCTAACTTATATTATAAATTACTAGTATTGTACTATATTATTGAGTATTGATTCAAGCTTGTGCTCTATAGAATAATAAATACTATATATACTAGTATATTTCATTAGAATATTGTTTTCTTTCGTTGGAGCAAAATAGTAAAATGTATAATAAAATAAACTATACAAACAACTAAAATGACTTAAATTCGTTGAACTTCTTTCTTTGAGTAAAGAATGAGTAAAGAACAAAAACAACGACTGGCATGAGCACCACAAGGGCGATGCCAATAGTGAAGAACACGACAATACGAGCGACTCTATTTGTGGTATTAATATTGTTATTGTCGACGACGACCAGTGGGACGGTTTTGACTGTTTTTGAGTCTTGACTTTTGAACGGAGTTGGGACGGAGAAGTTCAAACCAAAAGTGCT